>NC_066579.1:318535490-318835490 GCF_024323335.1 Lathyrus oleraceus
ATTGCTGATCCATCACTCAGAGATTTTGTGATATCTCCGATCTTTTGCCTCCCCGCAGATCTTTGCTTTTCAGCCTGAAGATCTCTAGCAAATTGGCTTTCCAGTTGGATCTTTCCCTGGAAGTATAGTACCGGATGTTTGATTCCTGGTCCTGTTTGTGTTAGAACTGTCTGTTTTGTCAGCATTCATCAAACATAAATCACACATATTCATGCATACTCATAAACATTCAGATATTCATGTTGCATATTTTGCCATATATCTTTTGTTTGTTGTTTCCTGCTATGGTTATAGATCCCCTTTATAGATCTCCCAAAACGGATGTCGGGTGTTTAATCTCTCAAAATAGAGTCAGCCCTTAAGCAGAAAGTGTCTATCCTTTCCTGCCATTTCCCCACTGAGATACATCCTCGTGGATGACGGTTGTTTCCGTTCCCTCCCAACACACCTTGGGACGGATTTGCCCTTTTGAGTTATATCCTCATCAGGACGAGTCTTGATTCAGTCCGCCTCTTTGGTTTGATCCTAAATTGGCCTTTTTCAACTGTCTCTCTCGCTTCCCTGTGGCATAAATGAATAGTTGCTTACAAACCGGCGCTCATTCATCTTATCCTCAGTGGAACTTTTGGCCTCTGCCTACAAACCAGCAGTTGTAAGTCCTATCTTTGCGGTTTTCTACCTACTACCCGGTAGTTATAAACCCCGTTTTCTCCCCTAACGGAGTCAACTTTGTTGTTCATCCCAACCAATGACAATTCCCTTTCTGTGGTTTTCTATCCAATCTTTTGGTAGAAGTAATCCCCTCTTTGTGGTTATCTTCATCTAGTACTTGATGTTGATTTTCCTTCGCTTGGATGAGTCGCTTGAGTAAGCACTTATATCCCCAGCAAATCTTTTGTGGATAGTTGCCGTATGCTAGCAATTTTATCCCCGGCGGGTCCCTTCACCGTTTGTCAGTGATTGTGTTCCCCGGATCATTGATTTTCATCAATGTATCCTCAGCAGATCGCCTTTCATTTACCCTCTTGTTGGTAATGTCTGTTGCTCCCTTTGATCGGCCATCTTTATATACCTGGTTTGGTATCCCGATGCCTTTCTTTTCGAATTTTTATCCTATAAACAACCTACAACCCGGTTCAGGATAATCTTCCTCTCGAGGTTATTATTCATGTTTTGACGGCTATGAATAATATATCTCATTCACTCTTCAGTTGAAACCTGTTGTGTTTCCCTAGTCGAGTAAGATTCGTTATTTCCCTTTGCGGAATCGAATATTTGTTGTTTCGGATAATTGCCGGATGCTTTCAATTTATCCCTTTGAGTTGTCTTTCGTTTACCCGGATGCTTGGTATCGATTGTCTCTCCTTTTTGGTTAGTCGCCTATTATATACTTCGGTATCTCTGGTGTCTTTTCCTTTCGAGTATATTATTCACGGTCTGCCGGTAATGAATAATATGTCTCTTGCGCTCTTTGGTTGGAATCCTTTGTTGATCTTCCCCAGTAGAGTAAGATTCGTATTCCTTGTGGAATCGAATGTTCATCCTATAAACAAGTCTGCTGTTCTAGCTTTGTTCAGGATGATGAGTGTCTTGGAACACAAACCAATTCACATTTTCGGATTTTTATCCTATAAACAACCTACAACCCGGTTCAGGATAATCTTCCATGTGAGTATTTTATCCACGTTCTGATGACAATGGATATTATGTCTCTTTCACTCTTGGGTCAATCTTTTGATTGTTTTCTCTGCAGAGTAAGATTCGTATTCCTTGTGGAATCGAATGTTCATCCTATAAACGAGTCTGCTTTTCTAGCTTTCTTCAGGATGATGAGTGTCTTGGAACACAAACCAATTCACATTTCCAGATTTTTATCCTACAAACAACCTACAACCCGGTTCAGGATAATCTTCCATGCGAGTATATTATCTACGTTTTGACGGCTATAGATGATATATCTCATGCACTCTTTTGTCGAATCCTTTGCTGTTTCCCCAATTGAGTAAGATTTGCATTCTTTACAGAATCAAATATCCATCCTATAAACAAGTTTGCTTTCGCTCTCTTCAGGATGATGAGTGTTTTGGAACACACACCAATTCACGCTTTGGTCGGTCACCTGTTTATACCTACAACCCGGTATCCTTGGTGTTCCTTCCTGTCTGCTCCCGATTATGACCTTGGTCCCCTGCGGAGTCAGATTTTCCTGAGTTTATGTACCTTTTTCAGGTCTTTCTCAGATGTTTGGATTGATTGATATCTCTCACCCGTATACCGGTCTTAGATATTCATTCTTCCTGAGTTTGTTGCCCTTATACCGGTGACATCTCATCCTTTGGTTTCCCCTGGAAAGTCTTTTCTAGATTTCTCCAGCGGATTTGTGTTGCTACTTGTGTTGTTGTATTGGTGTTATCCCCAGTACATGCATTTTGTGAGTCAGCTTGAGTCTTTCCAATGGGAGTGTTTTCCTTTGGAAATTCTTTCTCTCCCCAGTTTGAGTCCTTCACTTCCCCAGTAAATTCTCTAGTCCGATGTTTTGTTATCCCCTAAATCAGAGTCGTGACCTGCTCACACTTTCTTTTTCTTTTTCTTTTTCTTATCCCCAATAAGAATCCCCATGAGAGTCCTGTTAGAGTCTCTGTTCCTGGTGAGTGTATTACTCCGATGGATCGTCTTTTCTTCTGTGTGAACCATATTCCCCACAGAGTTTGTGTCTTTTGCATGCATACATTTGCATCATGAGGTCTCTTAGGGACCAACATTTGTCTCATTACTGTTATTTAAGACCATTCTACCGCGTCAAGATGGAGATTTCTAAACTTCACTTCTCCGGCTAGAATGACCTTAAATAGGGGCATCTGTAAGACCCCAATTTTGTCCCTAAGATCCCTCATGGCATCATGTCATATCATTCATTTGCCTCAAGGATCATTGTACACCTTGCCTCCCTCCTAGTGGGTGGGTTATCATTGTGAGTGTGATTCTTGATCACCAAGCATGTTTAGCACTTGTATATCATTGCTTTTCATTTGTTTACTAACCAAAAGTACAAAAATATTGTCATCTAACCTTGTTTCTTGCAGCTGAAGCAAACTAAGCCAATCAGTCAAGCAAGTCATTGAGCAATAGATGGTGGCCATTCTCGGAGAATTTGGGCACCATGATCATTCATAAGAGTTCATTTGAGTTGTGATATCATTTGGAATCAAGATTTCAAGTGGTAGAGGCTTGAAATTCATCAAAGCATGGTTCAGTCAACCAAAACCCTAGCAAAGTCAACTGTGGTCAACGTGCATTTAATCAGGAATTTGGTGGTGGGAAATGGTTTGAGAGGTCTCATTCATGTCCATACAAGCCTCATATAACATGTCAAACATCATCATTGAGGAATTGGAGGTCAGACAAAAAGTTTCCCAAAATAGCAAGGACCTGTAATTTTCAACTGCCCAAAATGGAAAGTTCTTCTCCTCAACTTTACATCATCAAGAAAGCTTCAAATCAAATTTTATCCAACATAAAAGTTGAAGATCTTGCTCTCACCTTTCCAAAAAGTCCAAGAACACTCATTTCTCATGTGTGGTTGGCAAGTTATGATCAAATCATTTTCAAGAATTTTGGAATTTCAAAGTGGCATAACTCTTGAACCATTTGGCCAATTTGGGTGATTCTTTTTTGAGCAAATCCCATTTGACATGAGCTATCATAATCCATCATCACATTTCATCAAAAATCATCACATAAAAAGTCTATTTTTCAAGTGAATTAATTTGGATTTTTGGAGGGAAAAAGTGATTTTGAAATTTATGCATTTTTTCACTTCTAATTAATCACATTTGGCTCCAAACAGGTTTTGAAATTTGTCCCAAGTGAAAATTCAGCACTATTCCATTGCCATGCATGCATGTGAGGGTATTTTGGTCATAATGCTTAAAACATCCATTTTTACTAATCCATTTGGTTCTTGGCTAATGATGATTAGCAAGTGTGATTAACAAGGGGTATTTAAACCCTAATCATAACAGAATCCATAATCATAATTCATTTCTTAGATCTCATTTTTTCCATCTCAAAAAATTCTCTCAACTTTTCCAAATTTTTCTCAAGAAATTCTTCAAGTATTTGGTTCGGTCTTGCTCTATTCATCATCAATCATCATCACTGAGCATCATTTGAGCAACAATCCACTGGAATTCGTGCAAACTGAAGCTCTCCAAAGCAAGCATGTCAACAATGGTGAAGTTTGAAAACTGCAGGATCGTGCGCATTTGATCTTCGATCTTCCTTCTAAACCTCTCCATAAGCATTGTAGAGGACTCTCCAAGCATTGCAAGGCTCGTTTCCAACTGGATTCGCCTCTGTTGCTACAAGAGGTCATAACCTAATTCTCATAATCTTGCCTTTTCTTGTGTTAAAACGATAGATCTTTGCTTGCTGATTATCGTGAACTTTAAATCGTGTTGAACCATGCTATAATGAGAGAGAACGGTTGATTTGAAATTTGATGAATGATCTTTGATCCCTTCGATTCATGCTGGATTCGTTGTTTTTTAGATGTGTTAATTGTTGTTTATTCATGCTTGTTGATAGATCTTTGAAACGCCATGCCTGATTCATGTTTTTGTACGCATTGAAAAAATTCTGGAAAATGGCGATGAAGATCATGAGGATCTTCATCGTGTTCTTGAATTCTGGACATTTTCCTGCGAATTTTCATACAACCTTCATGCTGTTTCCTGCGTTTTTTCCTGCGGATCCTGGACATTACCTGCGGATTATGGTTGTATATGATTAGGGTTTAGTGGCGCGCGTTTCAAATATTCAAAATATTTACAAGTTTGCCATTCGTTCATTTAAATCCATTTTATTTCCTCAATGTTTATTTCATTTCATGATCAATCTTCCAAAAATCATAAATAATTCTTGGATGATCCAAATTGTGTGGGCATTTTTGCATCCATCTCCATTTTTCATCTAGTTTTTTATGAGCATGATAACACAAGTTGTGCACGGCTGTGTTTTATTTTGGTCTAATATCTTTGTTCATGTATGTTTCTTGCATATGTTTTGCCATTTCATTCATGAAATCTTGATGTTTGCTCCAAAATGCTTGAAATTTTATATGCATGATCTTGACTCATTCCTGGTCCTTTTGGTATATGGTTTGCTATTTTTGAGTTCCTGGATTGAGAGATATGATGTGATCTTCATGAGTGTGACAATGCATGTCACACTAGGCTTTGTCCAACTTCTTGAATTTTGTTTCCATGCTTGTGCTATGCCAATTGCTCTGGATTTTTGCATGTTATTACTTCTGTATGTCTAGTTTGAGCATGATTTTTTGTAGATTTTTTGGATTCATTTCCTATTTGATTGGGATTTTATTGTCTGTTTGGTCATTTGTGAACTCTTTTTGAGTGTGGAACTTCCATGCTTTGTGAAATTCTCATGCCTTATCATATGAAGCTGAAATTTTGTGGATTTATTCTTAACATGTTTAACTTCATTTTGGCTTTGGTGTGGTTCATTTATCTTATGCCATTTCTGTTTTACACTTGCCTAAAGTTGATAATTGATTTGATGCCTTGGTTGGGTTTGTTTTTGCATACCATGATTTGTTGATTTTAATTTCTATACTTACTCTTATCCAATTGAAATGAAATTTGGTGTGTTGCTTATTCAATGTATTCTGTTTAAGCATGATTTTTCCTGGAATTTATTGAGCCTTTTTGGTATTGATATGCTTGTGTTCATTCTGTTTACACCATTGAGTTCTCATCTTGCTTAGTTTGACATGATTTGCCTATGAAATGCAATTGATGAATGCTTTTGATGCTAGACCAATTGGATTCTATTCTTGTTTGATAAATCTTGATTTTGATCAATTTTCACTTGCTGTTTTGAATTTTTCACCTCTTTTTGACCCTAGGCTTGTCCTAGTGGTCTCACTTCTCACATTTGAGTTGTTTTTTCAGGTTAAAGAAGCAATCGCTTTAAGGAGATTAATTCAAGTTGATTGATTTTGGTTTATTTGATTATCATGAACTAACTTGGTTTGTTTTGTAGGATGCTAACTCATTTGCTTTGAGTTTGTGCTTTGCACATGTGATTGATTATGTTGACTGTTGGTTCATAACTTGTCTGTTTTGACTTTGTGATTGGAATACTGATTATATTTGATTGATTTCAGGTACCATAGTAGCTTTAGTTCCTTTGAGAACTTGCTATTGCTTTGCTTGATAGCATTTGCATTGAGGTAGACTCTCTTGTCTCCATGTAGTCTGGAAGACCTGGCTTGTTATTTAGCCAGGCAACTGTCTGAAGTCCTCCTTAAGAGGCAATGTCTGTGATTGTTTATTTTTTGTCCCCAAGCAGGTGAAGTCCTTTTATAAGGCAATTGGTTGACAAAAGAGATATGTAGCCTATCTCCTACTATTCTGTGTGTCACTCACCTTGCTCACACCACATGTGTTGATGCATAGTGAGTAAAAACCCAAGATCTATCGAGTCTAACTTGTGGAGAGAGTTCCATCTTTCTGAACTCCCACACCTTCTGATATTCAATGCTCTCCCTGACCAGGGATAAGAGTGATGAGGCACACCCCTCATATCCTTTCATTTGCTTCACCTTGGCTCTCAATGTCAAGGTTAAGAGCACCATTTACCCTATTCCAGTTGAATTTTAAGTCTAACCCTTTGATTGAGCCTAATTGTTTGGTTATAGTGGGTGCTAAATGACTTTGTCTGCTTGATTGCTTGTTGCATTTGTACATGCTTGCTTGCCTTTGTGCACTTATCATCATTGATTGTTCATTATTGCATGATCATCATTGCATATCTTTGTGATCCATGTTTGGTTTACCCATTGAGGACAACTATAAGTCCATTAATTGGCCATTGTTCCTAGGATTTGGAAGGGATAGAGTGCAAGACCATTTCACTTGGTCACTCATGTCCATTGCTTAAATGCTTGTTTGTTTGTTGTATGTGAGGATGCAAGTGTAAGACCATGTTGTTGGATCTTGTATTCCCATGATCATCCTTTAGAGGTTGGTATAAGTCCAGACAAATTGGCATCTGACATCCAAGTTGTGTTTTGCTTTAGGAGATTGGTGTAAATCCATTTATTGGTATCCGATATCCGCTTTTGTTTATGAGATTGGTATAAGACCATTGATGGCATCCGGTATCATTGTTTTGTTTTAGGAGATTGGTGTAAATCCATTTATTGGTATCCGGTATCCGCTTTTGTTTGTGAGATTGGTATAAGTCCATTGATGGCATCCGGTATCACCTTGCTTTTGTTTGCTTACTTGCTTTGTTGCCTATTCCTAAGGACACACTTGAATCATCTTCTATATGATTTCAAGAGGTGAACCTTTCTAAGAAGTTTTACACTCCATCATCCATACCCTCTTTGTCTTAAACCTTTTCACACTTTGCTTTTAAAAACTTTGACTTGTTGTGCAAACATTGTCATGTCTTTTCAAATTAGAAACCTGGACCATAAGTCCTTGACTTTTCAAACTTCACTTTTCATAACACTTTTTTGAATCAATCTTAATCATACCTTGACCATATTTTGTGAATAATCATAATCAATTAACTTCACCCATTCAATTGTTTTGGCTTTGCCCACTGTTAATATGTTTTCATACATTAGCCATAGGTTTTAATTACCATAGTGGTTGATGTAAATCTTACCTTATCCTTAGTGAGTTGATTGTAAGTCTTCCATACTTATTATAGGGTTAACCCCTCACTAGTATGTTGAAGCCGTCCTCGCATGGCGGATTGTTGATTCAGGTTGAGTTTTCTCCCATTGGTAATGAAAAACCTTAATGCTTGTGTTTTAAAATGAACTCACTGATTTTTGGAAATCTTTTAGCCGAACTACGGCGTTTTGATCCTTACCTTTGATGGAAGGTACGTAGGCAACGGGTTCATCCGTTAAAACACAAAAATAACTAACTTGTACATTCTTTTCTCATCATCCCATTCATGTTTGCACAATATGTCAAAACAAATAAACATTTTTTATACAACAAGTGTGAAAAGGGCTCCCTAGGAGTACCTAGGACGCGATGGGTGCCTAACACCTTCCCATTGCGTAATTTACCCCTTACCCAGACTCTCTGATCTTTTTATTGGTTTTCTACGTGTAAAACTTCTTAGGTTTTTGTTCGCTTTTTAACCAGTCCTTAGGATAAATAAAAGTGCGGTGGCGACTCGATTCATTGTATACTTTGCTTATGGTTTAATCAATAAATGATATAGCGACGAATACACCGCTACAGAAAAATGGCGACTCTGCTGGGGAATACATTAGACCTTCCCTGGTGGTATTGCCTACTTTTCACCCTTGTTGTATGATATTTGTTTATGTGTTATTTGACATATTTTTGTACAATTTGGGATAACTGTATTGATTGTAATGCTTGAATTGCTTGATATACAATTGCTGTTTGCTTGGTGATCTCTGTGAGATGAGTTCTATACCCGAACTCGAGTGCACTCTAGGATAGGAGAATGGCATAGTCTTGTTGACTGGTGTGGAGTATTCCTTAGCCAGTTAACTTGCGAGTCCATTCACTTGGTGGAGGTCATGTTGGATTAATAATGTCACACAAGTTATTTGTGGTTAGGCATTATTCTTTCAATCATGTGCCTTAGAAGCCAAGGACCTTAGTTTACCAAGCCCATCTTGGCCTATTTTTTAGGACGTAGTGCGGAGGTCGTTCAGATGTAAGATCTGATGCGATTGTTACGCGATACTACACTCATACGAGTCTCTCTTGAGAATATTGTTGGGATACGAGTATTCGTTTCTCCGATAATATCCGAGAGATGGGACGATGATTATGGGAACCTCTGGTAGAACATGTCTGGCAGGTTTAAACCCTAGTACACTCCCTTTGGGTGGTTCTTAACCGAGACTCCATGCTCGTGACTCTCAGCAAACCCGTGATTCGTGGTTGAGTCGTTCAAACATCGTTAATATCAATGGAACTTGGGCGTCGATAAGGTGTAAACCATAATCCGCCAAAATGGATGATTGATATTAAGGATGTTAGAGCCGGTTCAGGTACCGTTAATATCAATGGAACTTGGGTGTTGATAAGGTGAAAACCTAAATCCACCAAAATGGATGATTGATATTAGGGATACAACGAGCTTTCCCACGACCTTTGTTTGGTGTGACTTGCTTGATCCTTGAGTGTGATTGTTGCATTCATGCATTCATGCATTCTTCTGTATCCCATATCATCAGATAAAAAGAAAGTTTTCAAGGAACTCAAATGAGTTTATTTGCAAAAAATTTCAAACATGGAAAAACCGGGAAAATTTTTTCACCTGATATATCTGATGAGATATTCTCATATATGATCAAAATGTTAATATTTCAAAGTTTGCAAATAAAACCCTCGAGTTCCTTTGAAATAAAAAACAAGCATATGCACAAACACTTCATGCATCATTTGCATAAGCGGGTGTTTTGTTCCGGTCTCCCATCCTGTGGTCTGACCCTGCGATCTTCATTTATTTTGAAGACGCACTTTGCCGGTACTATACCAGAGCCAACTCTGCCAGAGTGATGGATCATCTTGGGCAAGAGAGTCGTGAACTCAGAGGGGGAATTTGCCAGACAGAGTGCTGTTGATGGATTTACTCCTGGTTAGCCACCTGTCTTCTTTCTCGTATATTGACGCTGAGGATGAAGTTGGAACGCCGTTCCAAGCTTTATCTATTGATGAACCAATTGAGAAGAAGTCTCCTTCATTTGCTTCCTACAAAGATGCGAAACTGGCCATTGAATGTGGTGCAGTTGCTGGTTTAGGGAAGGTGATTGAGCTTGAAGACAATAGATCCCGGGCTGGCATTAGCTACTGTTCTGGGGCATTTAATGAGCAAGGTTTGTTCACGAGTGGAGGATTCATCCATGACGATCAACCTGAAGAAGAAGCTGCTGCTATCTTGGAAGAGGATGCAGAGGACTTGAACAACTTCATCATACCTGGTGGTGTCTGCCACAATTGGGTCGCTGTAGATGTTCCTACGGTCATTCATAAGTCAGCGTGATTTGTTCACTTTGTTCAAAACCCTTCTCCCATGCCAAAAGGAGAAGTGATGACATTGTTGGCAGCATTTAATACAATGATGTTTTCATTCAATTAATGCATTGTTAAACATTTGTTTTTCCATTTGTTTTCACTTTTCGCTTTTGCATGAAATCAGTGATCACAAAAAACCCTGAAAAACAATAAAACAACATTTTTCATCTGCATAAATGATTTGCTTGTTTAAATTCAAAAGCTTTTCATTATCCAGAATCATTATGCAGGGATTTCTAAACCCATTGAACATAATGATCCAACGCCATCTCCCAATCTTGAATTCTTTGTATTCAAAGCGGAGGAAGATGATGTTGAAGGGGATTCCTGACGAGATTACCCGTCTTCTTGAGCACCAAAGGAGCTCATTCAGCTGTATCATGAGTGTCGCATTACGCGAAAAACCGGCGGGAAAAGAAGAAACAACAGAGCCGCCACCGTGCGTTATTTATCCCAAAAGAGGGAAAGGAAACGCTCAGAGTAAACCTGGAAAGAACATGGTCTCGCGACCAAAGAGGATGGGTTCGGGAGTCCGTTATGCGAAGGGAAGGTATTAGCACCCCTACGCATCCGTAGTACTCTACGGGATCCACGCACAAAAGGAAAGAATATTGGTTGCTAAACACTGCTCAAACTCACACACACTGGCTGAAAGAGACAAAAGAAACTGACTGAAACTGACTCGGCAGGATGTCGTATCCTGGGCCTACTTAGTCTATCAGGCATAGACATCAGAGTCGAAGTAGTTCGGACTGGGGAAACGACACATGCTCGCTAGGATATCGCATCCTATGCATACGTATCTTCTCGGACGAGAGAAGAATCAGAGCATTCGTAGCTCGGCTGACACGCACACAAACAAACACAGGCAAAGGCAAACGTGGAGCCTGAATGCCAATCACTGGACTTACATCAGCATCCGAACCAAAACACACGCAAGGGTGGTTAAGACACAAAGGGTTGAAAAAGAAAAAGGGCGGAAAGAGAAAAAAGGCGCCCGGAGAGATCAGCTCATCTCCTGCCTACGTACCTCATCTGGTATGAGGATCAGGGCGACGTAGTTCCCCTACGCAGGGAAAAAGGACTAGCCTAACCAGATAACAGAGGGAGACACAACACTAGGGAGACTACGACTCGAGCCTAGATGTTGTCATGCAAAGTCGTCCCTAAGTTAAGGTTTCTAGCTAACAGATACAGGGAAAAGAAGGATCTCGATTGCAACTAGGGCAAGAGAAAGGGGAGGTCTCAATCGCAACGAGGGCGAGAGAAAAGAATTAGTGTTAGTTGTTAGTCAAACTCGACAAGACCTCGCATCTCGTGCCTACGTATCTCATCTAAACATGAGAATCAGAGTTGCCGTAGTTCGGCTAAACTATTCCCGTTGGTTTGTGTTTTTTAAGTGGACAACGTCACTGCACAATCTACCTGATGCTCGACCTTTGGAGACTTACTCACCTGTAGTAGAAGGAGTTAACGTATCCTTGAGAGGGGATAATGTTTGTTTGTGTTTTAAGAAAGCCCAAGCAAGAAAGGAAGTCCTATACGAAGGAACCGTGCTACCTTAATTGACATGCAAACGAGACTACGCGGAGTCTAACAAACCTAGGGGATACAATCACACCACATAAGCACACACAAGCACATACCGCATAAAATAAACACACCAACAAGGGGCTCAAACATGGGTTAGGTTTTAGTCGAGGGGTCACATCAACCTCAACAAACAAACCTCTGGAATGGGGTGAATTTTGCTCTTAACCTTGCCATTGAGGGGCTAAGGTGAAGCAGATGAAAGGAGATGAGGGGTGTGCCTCATTGCTCTTATCCCTGGCCAGGGAGAGCATTTGACAAGAATGTGTGGGTTCAGAAAGTGGGAACCCTTCTACACATTTGATACTGACTCAACTGTACAATTGTACAAGATCTTGGGTTTGTATCTGCAATGCATCAACACAGTGGTGTGAGCAAAGCAGAAGACACACAGAATAGCAGGGGATAGGTTGCATATCCCTTGATTCTGCCAATTGCCTCTTCACTTAGGAGGTCTTTGACTATGTACAAGGACAAGATTTAAACATACACAAACATTGCCTCTTAAGGAGGACTTCAGACAGTTGCCTGGCCAAGTAACAGGCCAGGTCTTCCAGACTACATGAAGATTAAGGGATTATACCTCAAAGCAAGTTGCTATTAAAGCAAAGCAAAGCAAGTTCAAAGAACTAAGCAACTAATGGTACCTGAAATAGTCAAACAGATCAGTACACAATTCAAAAGCAAAACAAAGGGAAACAGGCATTAACATTTAATCAGAAGCAAATGGATGTGCAAGGCACAAGGCTTAAGGCATGTGAGCCAAGCCACCTACAAAACAAACAAGTTAAACAATGATATTCAAGCAAGCTCAATCAAAAAGAATTAGTCTCAATGGAGCATTTGTTGGTCAACCTGAAAACACAAGCTCAAAAGTGAGTAACAGGACCACTAGGGCAAGCCTAGGGTCAAAAGAGAATGAAAAAGTCAAAACAGCAAAGGGCAAGCATTCAAAATCATGTTTAACCAATCCTGAAACAATTCCAATTGGGTTCACATTCATATCAATCACTATCATCATTTCATGAACAGTTTAAGTCAAAGCATTGCAAACAGAAGCTCATAGGCGTCAACAGAAAGACTTGCATCAAAAGTCAACTCAAACATTTCCAAAAATCCCCAAATAAATCATGAACAATCCTAACACATAGCATGGTAAGCATGTCAAATTTCATCACATTTGGACAAGTGGAAGGCAGTCAATGAAAATCAGAAAGTCAAAGCAATTTTGAACATGCTTAAGGAAGTCAACCAAACATGCATCAACTTAGAAAAATCATAAATCAGAGATGGTGTATGATAAATGAATGGGACTAAAACCATGGCAAAGATGAGGATGTCTAGTTATCTCATGTAAAATTTCATGTCCATCTAATAAAGTATGAGAATTTCACAAATGAAATGGCAACATGCATCACAATAAGTCCACATTTTGGTCAAACAGGGGGAAAAAACTCAAACAATTAGGAAATGGCATAATTAATTCCAAGAAAAATCACAAGTGAACTAGACATATAAGAGTAGGTTCATGCAAAAAATCAATTCATTTGGAGGTCAAGAAGCATGGATACAAAAATCAGCAATTTGCACATCAATGGTGTGACACAAGTTGTCACACCCTACTTCAGCAATTCACAACTCTCAAACCACATAAGATAAAATCATGATCTTTACATCAAAACAAACATGAATGAGTGTAGATTATGCACAAACAATTTCAGATCAAATGGACAATGCATCACAATTTCACAAGAGATTTGGCAAGATGTACAAAATTTGGTCACATTCTACAAACCCTAATGCCATTTAAAATTCACTCATCCAAAAAATCAGCAAAAATTATGATAAAAACTAGGGATCATGATGAAGATGATGCAAAAATTACCACTAAATTTGGATTTGAGATGGATGATTTATGAATTTTGCAAGTGAGCCATGCCAAATGAAATAAAATATGAAATTAAATGAATTAATTTGGAAAAATTAATGACCGGATGGCATTTCTGTAATTGTGGAGTTCATTAAACGAAACGGTGTCGTTTTAGGCTACAGAACGGAATGTTTTCATTGGTGCATGAAGCTACAGTGGTATGCAGACGTGTGAATTCAAAAAATCTGGGCATGGCTTTATGAAATTAGGGTTTTCTGGGCAGAGTATGCATGTTCATCATCTTCAAATCGTGCTTCAACAATTTTCCAGAAAACTCAATTGAATACACACAAATGCTCAGCAAGCTATGACAAATACGAATCCATCATCTATTTTCACCAAAACATCATACATCTCATGAATCAAGCAGAAATAACAATGAACAACAAATTTCAATTCCAAATATTTCACTCAATACTCAACCATTTCATGTGATCTAAGTTGCATTGTAACCAGCAAGGAATAATCTATCATAAGCTTGGCATGGATTAGAGGAAAAAGAGAATCGAAATCTTACTTGGTTATGAAGAAACTTGAGAAACAGTGGTATTTTGAATGCTTTGGCTTGCAACAGGTGAAGCTTGTGGCTGGTATTGATGAGTAGTTGAAGAAGCTTAGCTCAACAATGCTTGAAAAAGTCCAAATCGAGATCTGCCATGGCTGAACCTTGATGAAGCAGAGTTGGAGATTGCTGTTACAGTCAAGAAAAACCACTTGCAAAGGCTGCCCAATAGTTGGAAAATGGTGGAACAAACCAAAAGGAATCGTGTGCTTTGAAGGTTTCTTGCAGATTTTGAAAAATGAAGAAAATCGATTTTGAGAGAGAGTGAGTAATTTCTGTGTTTGGAGGCAGCTGCTAGGGTTAGAAATGCTCAGAAAAGTGTTGATATACTTCTGTTTAGGCTCTAATCCAAGTATGCTAAACAAGTTTAACTCAAATCAACCAATTTTGCTAATTTGCTAATTTCATCCAAATGGTAAGGAGGTGTGTATTCTGCCCGAGTTTGGGCCTTGTACAAGTCATAAAGGATGTCCTAAACCATTCCCAATTGGCCAATTTGATGGAAATTGCTTAAATCAAAACTTCAAATTTTCACTTCACTTGAAATTTAAACATGCTAGGTTCAAAAGTGCCATTTTGATCCACATAGTTTTGGTACATGAAAGTTACATTTTTGGAAAGAGGAGGTTAAATGTGGTTTGTTGGAAAAAACCTCACCAATTTTTGCCAAATGGTTTGAGAGATATGGCCTTTTGAAGTTCAAGAAAATTTGAAAATGAATTGATCATATCTTGCCAACCATACATGGGAATTGAGAGTTCTTGGACTTTTTGGAAATGGGAGAACAAGATCTTCAACTTTCATGTTAGGCAAAAATTCATTTGAAGCTTGTATCATGATGTAAGCTTGGGATCAAGAAGTTTCCATTTTTGGCAGTTAAAATTACAGGTACAGTTTCTATTTTTGGAAATTTTCTGTTTGGCTTCAACTTCTTCAATGATGTTGTTTGCCATGATATATGAGGCCTATTGGGACATGAATAAGCTCTCTCAAACCAAATCCATCCATCAAAACCATAAAATCAGCCACAGTTGACCAAGTTTGACTTTCTAGGGTTTCTGACTGATTGTGCATTGACTGATGACCTCTGAGCCTCCAATCTTTGACCTAAACACTTCAAATGGACCCCCAAGTCATGTGAACATGTTGGACCAACCCTAGGGCCTTGGCTCCTTGAGAAACACACTTGCTTGCTTGGTTGACTGATCTCCTGACCAGTTTGACCTAATTCTCTTGATTGGCTTGCACTTGAGGCAAAAGAACAATGCAATGCTATGCAGTGGACCATGTTATGTTATGACCTAGCATGAGAATGTATGTACAATGATAGGTGCAAATTTGAGGTGCTACAGCTGCCCCTATTCAATCAGCTGGGAACCCGAACGGATGATAGCAATGGTTGTCAGACTTTCAGGGTAAACAGGGATTGAATACCAAAGAACCGTAGAATTTGCACAATACAGGGATCCAATAATGGAAACGTCCACTGGGATTTGATACTTATTACTGGGGTTTTTTTTTTTTTTCAAAGGGTACGGCCACATCCAGACATCGCAACGACGATGAATGGGAAAAGAAACCACAACTAGATGCCAACGGACAACTAGGAAAAACTCAACGTTTACCAAGACCAACGGAGAGGTAACCAGACATTAATGAATGACTGGAAGGGATACAACCATACGTCAGCGGACGTAATGGGAAAAACTCAACGTTTACCAAGACCAACGGAGAGGTAAATCCACATGGGGACAGGTACAACTAGACGTCATAGGACGAATAGGAAAAACTCGACGTTTATCGACACCAACGGAGAGGAGGACTACTGCTGGGGAGACAGAACACAACCAAATCATCAACGGATGATTGGGAAAAACTCGACGTTTATCGACACCGACGGAGAGGAGGATTAATTGGGGACGACCCTGCGGGGAAAGATATCAACTATACGCCAACGGACGCATAGGAAAAACTCGACGTTTATCGACACCAACGGAGAGGAGGAATACTTCACTAGGGAAGAAGGACACAACCAAATCATCAATGGATGATCGGGAAAAACTCGACGTTTATCGAAACCAACGGAGAGGCAACTCTGCATGGAGAGGGGTACAACTAGACATCATCGGATGACTAGGAAAAACTCGACGTTTATCGACACCAACGGAGAGGAGGAAACTCTACTGGGGAGAGTGAACACAACCAAATCATCAACGGATGACCGGGAAAAACTCGACGTTTATCGACACCAACGGAGAGGAGGAATACTTCTTCGATCTGGAAATCGGAAATTGGCCTGAACGCCACTTCGGTCTGAATACCGGAAAATTGGCCTGAGTGCCATAAGTACATCGACCTGATCGTCGGAAACTTCTTCGGTCTGAATACCGGAAAATTGGCCTGAGTGCCATGAGTACATCGACCTGATCGTCGGAAACTCCTTCGGTCTGAATACCGGAAAATTGGCCTGAGTGCCATGAGTACATCGACCTGATCGTCGGAAACTCCTTCGGTCTGAATACCGGAAAATTGGCCTGAGTGCCATAAGTACATCGACCTGATCGTCGGAAACTTCTTCGGTCTGAATACCGGAAAATTGGCCTGAGTGCCATGAGTACATCGACCTGATCGTCGGAAACTCCTTCGGTCTGAATACCGGAAAATTGGCCTGAGTGCCATGAGTACATCGACCTGATCGTCGGAAACTCCTTCGGTCTGAATACCGGAAAATTGGCCTGAGTGCCATGAGTACATCGACCTGATCGTCGGAAACTCCTTCGGTCTGAATACCGGAAAATTGGCCTGAGTGCCATGAGTACATCGACCTGATCGTCGGAAACTCCTTCGGTCTGAATACCGGAAAATTGGCCTGAGTGCCATGAGTACATCGACCTGATCGTCGGAAACTCCTTCGGTCTGAATACCGGAAAATTGGCCTGAGTGCCATGAGTACATCGACCTGATCGTCGGAAACTCCTTCGGTCTGAAAACCGGAAAGACATGAGACATATTATCTATAGCCGTCAAAACGTAGATAATACACTCGCATGGAAGATTATCCATAACCGGATTGTAGGTTGTTAAATGAATAATCGACCGACATCATCCTGAAGAGAGCGAAGGCAAACTTGTTAAAGGATGGACATTCGATTCCACAAGGAATATGAATCTTACTCTGCTGGAGATAACAATCGAAATATTGACCAAAGAGTGCATGAGATATATTATCTATAGCCGTCAAAACGTAGATAATAACCTCGCATGGAAGATTATCCATAACCGGGTTGTAGGTTGTTAAATGAATAATCGACCGACAAGAAAGGCATCGGTACCAGGACTAGGTATGCAAAGATGACCAATCAAAAGAGGATAAAGTTGCTAACTCGGAGCAAATACCCAAAAAGAAGGGGAAGACCCAATGGGGACAATACTGCTTGATCAAGGCAAGTATCCAGAGGGAAAAAGAATATTAATGCCGCAAAGAGGGGATTACATCTACCGGTTTGTAGGCAGAAAACCACGGAAAAGTAACCAGTCATCGATAGGATGAGCACACAGGGTTAACTCCACCAAGGGGATGAAAGTGGGATTTTACAACTACCAGCTAGCGGGTAGAAAACCACAAAGATAGGACTTACAACTACCGGTTTGTAGGTAGAAGCCAACAAACAGAATGAACCACAAAGGTTACCTCTGCTAGGGGGTGAAAGTGGGATTTTACAACTACCAGCTTGTAGGTAGAAAACCACAAAGATAGGACTTACAACTACCGGGTTGTAGGTAGAGGCCCACAAATTCCGCTGAGGATAAGATGAACGAGTGCCGGTTAGTGAGCAACTATTCATTTATGCCCCAGGGAAGCACAAGAAACAGTCAACGGGGAGCCAATTTAGGATCGATCCAAAAAGGCAGACTGAAACAAGACTCATCCTAGTGAGGAAAGAACTCAATAGGGAAAACCCATCCCAATGTGTGTTGGGAGGGAACGGAAACAACCGTCATCCACGAGGATGTATCTCAGTGGGGAAATGGCAGGAAAGGATAGACACTTTCTGCTTAAGGGGTTGGCTCTACATGGAGAGACCAGACACACCCACTTCTGCTAAGGGAAAAGACCCAAGCTGGTAAGACGCTAACAATTGGGGAGTAACACTGCTGGGGATACGCACTCGACTGAGGAATCACTTGTTGGGAAAACACCAACCTCTCAACCATGCTGATGAACTCAATTCTGAAACCGATCCAATGGCGCGATGCTAAACTCTTTCCAACAACCCAAACTCGACTGGTCACCACGGCCTAGGGCTAATGGATATGTTCGCAATGTTGATGCATGAGTTTTTTTTTTTTTTTTTACACAATGCCCCATGCTCATGGAAATGCTATGCATTAATGATGCGATATGCTATGCTTATCTAAATGATGAATGCACAAACACACGTCTCCTTCAGAGACAACACCGGGGAACTCCAGGAACTGTGCTGGGGAACCATGTCAACTTCCATCCTGTTGGGGAAAGACAAACCTTTGCTGGGGAAAAACCGTCAACACAACCTCCGTCGGGAGGACAGCTTCAGACTTGGAAAACAATCACAACTCCGCTGGGGATCTACCTGAGGACATGATGGAGTGTTGGGTGTCAATCCACGAAATACCGAATCTTTGCAGAAAAGCACCCACGCCGGGGGGAAAGGAAGATTGCTCTGCTGGAGAGGCGAAAGTTGAAGTCTTCAGTAAACACTCTGCTAGGGGAACTGCTCCACAAAAGTATTTCAAAAGCAACCTTGCTGGGAATGCCCCACGGTAGGGCTCAAACAAACCTATACTGGAGATGCCCCACAATAGGGCTAACAGGGACTTGGAGGAAGAATGTTGCACTGCCGGGAGCATGAAGATAAACAACTTTCAACCAAACTGCACTGAGCAACCTTGCTGAGGAGAAACCAAAAGAGGTTCGACAGGAAAAAGATATAGTTATGCTCGAGATACGAACAAATGTCTTACCTGTTGGTAATCATACCACCCTTGGGAGAGCACTACGGATCTCCTATGTATCCTTCCATCATCGTGAATGTTCACTTTGTTTAAGAACAATTTTGAAAAATTTGTTTATTTTGAAAACAATGATACTTTATCAATGAAAACATGCAAAACATTTGTTGAGTTGAAACAAATAAGAGTGCAAACAAATTGGATAAAAGCTCAAATTAATGTGATGGAATGGTAGTCTGCAAAGGGCGAGACTCCATAGATCTGTACAAGTTTGAAATCGGTGATATATATTGGAGAGGGCTACATTGAACATAATGACCTTTCCTCTACCATTCCGAATTTTCGATGTATTCGGAGCTTCAGTCGACGACGAATCGAGAATCCCTGACGGATGACAGATATAGAGCACAGTCTTGTCAAGATGCAGTTACTTGCCAAATCCCTAATTTTTGCCTAGATTGCCCCAGTGTGAGGTGATCAATCCAGCGGGATGCAAATTCTCTTTTTTTTCAATGTCTCTAACTTTTGCCTGGATCGCCCTTTCGGGTTTTCAATCCACCGAGATGCTCCTTTTTGCCTAAGTCGCCCCTTGGGGTGTTCGACTTAGCGAGCTATTCTGCTTTTTTTGTTTAGGCGAAGTATTTCTTGACTGCATCGGAATTCACAGGATGAGTGAACTTCTCCATCCATTGTTGTAAGTGTCAGAACACTGCCTGAAAAGGCTCTCTTGAAAACATATGGACGTTCCTAGCTTGGAGTCCACTTGCCTCTGGAATCGGGCACGAAAGACAAGACTTTTTTGAGCACAGGGTCATTTTCTCGGAACACACGAGATTTGACCTTTTTGTCGAATGCTTTTTTCACTCTCTGCTGATGTAACTGACCATGACACATGGCAGTTGATCTCTTTCTTTCGATCGGATTCACTTGGTCGTAGTGACTCTGAATCCATTCAGCATCAGTCAACTTGGGACTTTGAGGGTGCTATTTTTCTTTTGTTTCTTTCTTTCTTTTTCTTTCTTTTGATTTTGATTTTGATTTTTTTCTTATTTTGCACCCTCCTCTTTTTTGTTTGTTTTTTTGATTGATTTTTTTCTTTTTTTCTTCTTTTTTTTATTAATGCCCCAGTTGGCTGTTCTGCTGATTCTCGAGATGCAGCTGAGTGTGATCTTCTTTTCTTGCTCAAGAAGTCGGGAAATACCGTCAGGAATCCCCTCAAGCATCATCTTCTTCCGCTTCGAATACAGGGAATTCAAAATTGGGAGATGACGTCCGATCATTATGTTCAATGGGTTTGAGAAACAACCTGCATAAAGATTTTGATATGAAAAGCTCTTTGGAAATCAAACAAGACAATCGTTATGCAGATGAAAAGATTGCTTTTATTCTTGTTTTTTAGGGTTTTTTGTGATCACCAATTTCATGCAAAAAGCGAAAAGGGAAAACAAATGAAAAACAAATGTTCAACATGAATTTATTTGAATGAAAATATCATTGCACAAAATGTTGCCAACAATGTCATCACTTCTCCTTTTGGCATGGGAGAAGGGTTTTTAAACAAAGTGATTATTACTCTGACTTATGAACAACTATAGGAAAGCCCACAGTGACCCAATTGTGATAGATCCCACCGGGGATGACAACTGTCAGAATCTCTTGCATCAGTGTCATGAACCGGGCCATGTTCGCCCTCATCTCTGCGAGCTCTGCTTGTAGATTCTCCATTGCTCTTTGCTGATTTCTGCGGGTACCGTACCGGTGAATTCCTGAATCGGCTATCCTGCCCCTTGATTCCAGTCTCACGAGAAAATCGAGCCATAGATAAACTTCGGAGATCAAGATGCAATAGAGAGAAGGTCTTCATACAGATAAATTCAAAGAGAATGGTCTTAGCCAATAGTACATCAAAAGAGGACCTCCACAACAAGCCTGTGGATCATCACTACACAACAACAAAGCAATAAGTAAAAAAAAAAAGGAGCAATAATCAGGACTCAGCCTCCCGTGTACAAACCATGAGGACTGCTCCTCACTTCAGCCAGCAATGCTATCGTGTCAGGATGATCTGGGAATTCTATCAAACGCCGGATAAGCAGATTCCTTTGGTGAATAACTCCATCCAACTCGTTGATGTGCTCTCTGTAGTAATTCCCATCATCCTCTCCGAATACCTCTACAAGTCTGGATTTCTTCAAACCTGCCAACACCTTAAGTTCTTCAATCTGTCCTCGAGCCTCATTGAGTTGATCGGTGATGTAACCATTGGTAGAACGAGCACACAGAAGCTCATGGTTCTTCTCTTTCAACAAAGTCTTCAATTTCTCCATCTGACCAGTCAGTTCGGTCACCATCTCCTCCTCCTTTGCCTTCCGAGAAGTTGAAAATGCATCCCATCGCTCTTGCCACCCAGCTAATTTACCATGAGCATCCATTAATTGTTGCTTGACTCACCTCAACTCAGAACTGGATGATCCCAAGGCCTTGTCTGTCTTCCTAGAGAAGTCCACCTCCACAGCTAATTTTCCTTCTGCTTCCTCTTGCAATCTGACGGCTTCCCCCTTCTGATATTCTGCCTCATGGAATTGATGCATATAGTCTTGCAATTTCACACTTAACTCCGAGTTTTCAATTTGAAGCTCCTCCATGGCTTTCTTCAATTTGTCATACTCCTCTCGGCTCACTACTGTTGACTGCGCAGGAGTCGGTGGATATAAAGGTTCTTCTATAGGAAACGGCAGACCAAACTCTTCAACTCTTCCTTGAAGCCACTCTTCATACAGAGGATAAGTCCTACAATCTCCTTTTCCAAGCACAACTCCTCTTCTCTTGATCACCTTGAGCCAGGCCTCAGCTGCCTTACGGGATACAGTCAAATCAGGCGAAGAATGGAAAAACAGTGATTCTTCCACGTCCTTTTCCAAAGGCGAAGTTCTTAAAGCATATCCAAACTGTCTAACTGCTAGAGAAGGATTATAGTTGATTCCTCCTCTTCTTCCTACCAACGGTACATTTGGGAAATTCCCACAACTGTGAATAATGTCTGCCCGAAGCAAGCTCCGATCAGACCACCAAGAAATATCTTCAGCTCTCAACCCCATCAATCTTTTCGACCAACTCAACGAGTCCTCGACATCAACGAACGCTCCTGATTTGGGTAGGTGAGAACTGAACCACTTATAAAACAAAGGCGCACAACAATTCAACAATCCTCCTTTTCTATTCTCATTCCTGTGATGCACCGAATGAAAGAAATCTCCTAGCAAGGTCGGCACTGGATTTCCCAACACAAAAAGGCGTATTGCGTCCATGTCCACAAATTTGGCAACATTAGGGAATAGGACAATCCCATACACACAAAGAGCCAACACAGCATTGAAACCCCTCTGGTCACCAACTTCAAGTTTCTTCTTTGCCTCTCCCAGCAAGAAACTCAAATGAAAACCACTGACTCCTCCCTTCTGACATATATTAGCCTTCAAGACTGATTTCCCCAAATATGTGGCCGAAGCAACCATGCTGAGATCGGGTAGAAGCTCAGATCTGTAGAATAACAACTGTGACTTAATAGGAACTCTGAGAAAACTGGAAATCTCCTCCAAAGTAGGGACCAAAATATAATCCGGGAATGTGAAACACCTCAATGGAGGGTCATAGAACTGCAGCAGTGTAAAGAGAGCATCGTGTTGATCTTTGGAGAGAACTGTGACGAAGCTTAGAATCAAACCGTAATCCTTCCGGAATCCTTCTAGAGAATCGTGATCCATTGACTTCATCAGTTGTTGAATAGGCTCCAAACAAACCACTGGAAACTTGTAAGCGACGTGTCTCTTTCTGCCAATATCCATCTCAGGAGAACCAGAAAACCCCGACCGGAATCAAGAAGAAGATGTAAACCCCCTAGAAATGGATAAACATGTGTTAAATGATATAAATGCAAAATGATGTGATGCAAATGCATGAATGTAGGTTACTGTGCCACCAAGTCATCTGTAGACCCATTAAGTCTCTGAACCAGTCACAGTTATCTGAAGGACTAGGTCACCATAAATCCAACTTGGGGAAGTTCCGAAATAAACGGAACTGGAGATTACATCACTATCATCACAGAAACATCCACTGAATGGATGACAGTCAGATCCTCTGAACAAGTACTCTCAAATTCAACCCGGGGATCCGAAATAAACGGAACCCGTTGATAAACCACGGACAGAACTCCGGCGTCCCAGAAATAAATGTCCATCAATTCGGCTGAACCAAAGTCACCATCACAGCATCACTGGCAGAAACCGTATCTGTAGAGATCAAACCCTCCCCTCACTGGCAGGTTCTAAGAACAGAAGTTTGTCAGCTTCAGCCCTTCAGTCGAGAATAATACGTTTACCACTGAAGGTTTGGCATTATTACGGGATAAAAGACCTCTGCTGACTCCCCTCAACAGGAAATCCTAAAGCAAGTTCCCAGTCTCGGGGTCCTCGGATTGAGCAGCGAGAATGCGCCCACCAGAGCTAACATAATCACGTCTCAGAGGAGAGGCCTCAACTGAGTTCTCGGGAAATGGTCACCAGAGTCGACGATTTCTAAAGGAATATATGTCGTTATGGAACACCCATAGGACAAAATATATCCAACAGAAACCTCGTCTGGAATGTGGGTCTCATGAACGACTTATCATAGCAACATGCCATGCAAGCGTCATGACTATCCAGTCTAACACCTATGTGTACACTCAAGCCTGGGTAGTGGGCTTATTTCTCACAAAATATCCCATCCCAACAAACAGACAACCGGCAGATGAATACGAATGAATGCAAACATTAATGCAAACAATAAATGCAAACAGTAAATGCAAATATATACAAATGAATGCAATAAATAAAGCAGCACAAAGCAACCAAAGCCCTAACCTAGAGAGCGCTAGGAGAGACTCGCTCGGGGAAGATGGACCAGCACAGGTCAACATCTCTCTGTCCCCAGCAGAGTCGCCAGCTGTCGCATTACACGAAAAACCGGCGGGAAAAGAAGAAACAACAGAGCCGCCACCGTGCGTTATTTATCCCAAAAGAGGGAAAGGAAACGCTCAGAGTAAACCTGGAAAGAACATGGTCTCGCGACCAAAGAGGATGGGTTCGGGAGTCCGTTATGCGAAGGGAAGGTATTAGCACCCCTACGCATCCGTAGTACTCTACGGGATCCACGCACAAAAGGAAAGAATATTGGTTGCTAAACACTGCTCAAACTCACACACACTGGCTGAAAGAGACAAAAGAAACTGACTGAAACTGACTCGGCAGGATGTCGCATCCTGGGCCTACTTAGTCTATCAGGCATAGACATCAGAGTCGAAGTAGTTCGGACTGGGGAAACGACACATGCTCGCTAGGATATCGCATCCTATGCATACGTATCTTCTCGGACGAGAGAAGAATCAGAGCATTCGTAGCTCGGCTGACACGCACACAAACAAACACAGGCAAAGGCAAACGTGGAGCCTGAATGCCAATCACTGGACTTACATCAGCATCCGAACCAAAACACACGCAAGGGTGGTTAAGACACAAAGGGTTGAAAAAGAAAAAGGGCGGAAAGAGAAAAAAGGCGCCCGGAGAGATCAACTCATCTCCTGCCTACGTACCTCATCTGGTATGAGGATCAGGGCGACGTAGTTCCCCTACGCAGGGAAAAAGGACTAGCCTAACCAGATAACAGAGGGAGACACAACACTAGGGAGACTACGACTCGAGCCTAGATGTTGTCATGCAAAGTCGTCCCTAAGTTAAGGTTTCTAGCTAACAGATACAGGGAAAAGAAGGATCTCGATTGCAACTAGGGCAAGAGAAAGGGGAGGTCTCAATCGCAACGAGTGCGAGAGAAAAGAATTAGTGTTAGTTGTTAGTCAAACTCGACAAGACCTCGCATCTCGTGCCTACGTATCTCATCTAAACATGAGAATCAGAGTTGCCGTAGTTCGGCTAAACTATTCCCGTTGGTTTGTGTTTTTTAAGTGGACAACGTCACTGCACAATCTACCTGATGCTCGACCTTTGGAGACTTACTCACCTGTAGTAGAAGGAGTTAACGTATCCTTGAGAGGGGATAATGTTTGTTTGTGTTTTAAGAAAGCCCAAGCAAGAAAGGAAGTCCTATACCAAGGAACCGTGCTACCTTAATTGACATGCAAACGAGACTACGCGGAGTCTAACAAACCTAGGGGATACAATCACACCACATAAGCACACACAAGCACATACCGCATAAAATAAACACACCAACAAGGGGCTCAAACATGGGTTAGGTTTTAGTCGAGGGGTCACATCAACCTCAACAAACAAACCTCTAGAATGGGGTGAATTTTGCTCTTAACCTTGCCATTGAGGGGCTAAGGTGAAGCAGATGAAAGGAGATGAGGGGTGTGCCTCATTGCTCTTATCCCTGGCCAGGGAGAGCATTTGACAAGAATGTGTGGGTTCAGAAAGTGGGAACCCTTCTACACATTTGATACTGACTCAACTGTACAATTGTACAAGATCTTGGGTTTGTATCTGCAATGCATCAACACAGTGGTGTGAGCAAAGCAGAAGACACACAGAATAGCAGGGGATAGGTTGCATATCCCTTGATTCTGCCAATTGCCTCTTCACTTAGGAGGTCTTTGACTATGTACAAGGACAAGATTTAAACATACACAAACATTGCCTCTTAAGGAGGACTTCAGACAGTTGCCTGGCCAAGTAACAGGCTAGGTCTTCCAGACTACATGAAGATTAAGGGATTATACCTCAAAGCAAGTTGCTATTAAAGCAAAGCAAAGCAAGTTCAAAGAACTAAGCAACTAATGGTACCTGAAATAGTCAAACAGATCAGTACACAATTCAAAAGCAAAACAAAGGGAAACAGGCATTAACATTTAATCAGAAGCAAATGGATGTGCAAGGCACAAGGCTTAAGGCATGTGAGCCAAGCCACCTACAAAACAAACAAGTTAAACAATGATATTCAAGCAAGCTCAATCAAAAAGAATTAGTCTCAATGGAGCATTTGTTGGTCAACCTGAAAACACAAGCTCAAAAGTGAGTAACAGGACCACTAGGGCAAGCCTAGGGTCAAAAGAGAATGAAAAAGTCAAAACAGCAAAGGGCAAGCATTCAAAATCATGTTTAACCAATCAAGAAACAATTCCAATTGGGTTCACATTCATATCAATCACTATCATCATTTCATGAACAGTTTAAGTCAAAGCATTGCAAACAGAAGCTCATAGGAGTCAACAGAAAGACTTGCATCAAAAGTCAACTCAAACATTTCCAAAAATCCCCAAATAAATCATGAACAATCCTAACACATAGCATGGTAAGCATGTCAAATTTCATCACATTTGGACAAGTGGAAGGCAGTCAATGAAAATCAGAAAGTCAAAGCAATTTTGAACATGCTTAAGGAAGTCAACCAAACATGCATCAACTTAGAAAAATCATAAATCAGAGATGGTGTATGATAAATGAATGGGACTAAAACCATGGCAAAGATGAGGATGTCTAGTTATCTCATGTAAAATTTCATGTCCATCTAATAAAGTATGAGAATTTCACAAATGAAATGGCAACATGCATCACAATAATTCCACATTTTGGTCAAACAGGGGAAAAAAACTCAAACAATTAGGAAATGGCATAATTAATTCCAAGAAAAATCACAAGTGAACTAGACATATAAGAGTAGGTTCATGCAAAAAATCAATTCATTTGGAGGTCAAGAAGCATGGATACAAAAATCAGCAATTTGCACATCAACGGTGTGACACAAGTTGTCACACCCTACTTCAGAAATTCACAACTCTCAAACCACATAAGATAAAATCATGATCTTTACATCAAAACAAACATGAATGAGTGTAGACTATGCACAAAAAATTTCAGATCAAATGGACAATGCATCACAATTTCACAAGAGATTTGGCAAGATGTACAAAATTTGGTCACATTCTACAAACCCTAATTCCATTTAAAATTCACTCATCCAAAAAATCAGCAAAAATTATGATAAAAAACTACGGATCATGATGAAGATGATGCAAAAATTACCACTAAATTTGGATTTGAGATGGATGATTTATGAATTTTGCAAGTGAGCCATGCCAAATGAAATAAAATATGAAATTAAATGAATTAATTTGGAAAAATTAATGACCGGATGGCATTTCTGTAATTGTGGAGTTCATTAAACGGAACGGTGTCGTTTTAGGCTACAGAACGGAATGTTTTCATTGGTGCATGAAGCTACAGTGGTATGCAGACGTGTGAATTCAAAAAATCTGGGCATGGCTTTATGAAATTAGGGTTTTCTGGGCAGAGTATGCATGTTCATCATCTTCAAATCGTGCTTCAACAATTTTTCCAGAAAACTCAATTGAATACACACAAATGCTCAGCAAGCTATGACAAATACGAATCCATCATCTATTTTCACCAAAACATCATACATCTCATGAATCAAGCAGAAATAACAATGAACAACAAATTTCAATTCCAAATATTTCACTCAATACTCAACCATTTCATGTGATCTAAGTTGCATTGTAACCAGCAAGGAATAATCTATCATAAGCATGGCATGGATTAGAGGAAAAAGAGAATCGAAATCTTACTTGGTTATGAAGAAACTTGAGAAACAGTGGTATTTTGAATGCTTTGGCTTGCAACAGGTGAAGCTTGTGGCTGGTATTGATGAGTAGTTGAAGAAGCTTAGCTCAACAATGCTTGAAAAAGTCCAAATCGAGATCTGCCATGGCTGAACCTTGATGAAGCAGAGTTGGAGATTGCTGTTACAGTCAAGAAAAACCACTTGCAAAGGCTGCCCAATAGTTGGAAAATGGTGGAACAAACCAAAAGGAATCGTGTGCTTTGAAGGTTTCTTGCAGATTTTGAAAAATGAAGAAAATCGATTTTGAGAGAGAGTGAGTAATTTCTGTGTTTGGAGGCAGCTGCTAGGGTTAGAAATGCTCAGAAAAGTGTTGATATACTTCTGTTTAGGCTCTAATCCAAGTATGCTAAACAAGTTTAACTCAAATCAACCAATTTTGCTAATTTGCTAATTTCATCCAAATGGTAAGGAGGTGTGTATTCTGCCCGAGTTTGGGCCTTGTACAAGTCATAAAGGATGTCCTAAACCATTCCCAATTGGCCAATTTGATGGAAATTGCTTAAATCAAAACTTCAAATTTTCACTTCACTTGAAATTTAAACATGCTAGGTTCAAAAGTGCCATTTTGATCCACATAGTTTTGGTACATGAAAGTTACATTTTTGGAAAGAGGAGGTTAAATGTGGTTTGTTGGAAAAAACCTCACCAATTTTTGCCAAATGGTTTGAGAGATATGGCCTTTTGAAGTTCAAGAAAATTTGAAAATGAATTGATCATATCTTGCCAACCATACATGGGAATTGAGAGTTCTTGGACTTTTTGGAAATGGGAGAACAAGATCTTCAACTTTCATGTTAGGCAAAAATTCATTTGAAGCTTGTATCATGATGTAAGCTTGGGATCAAGAAGTTTCCATTTTTGGCAGTTAAAATTACAGGTACAGTTTCTATTTTTGGAAATTTTCTGTTTGGCTTCAACTTCTTCAATGATGTTGTTTGCCATGATATATGAGGCCTATTGGGACATGAATAAGCTCTCTCAAACCAAATCCATCCATCAAAACCATAAAATCAGCCACAGTTGACCAAGTTTGACTTTCTAGGGTTTCTGACTGATTGTGCATTGACTGATGACCTCTGAGCCTCCAATCTTTGACCTAAACACTTCAAATGGACCCCCAAGTCATGTGAACATGTTGGACCAACCCTAGGGCCTTGGCTCCTTGAGAAACACACTTGCTTGCTTGGTTGACTGATCTCCTGACCAGTTTGACCTAATTCTCTTGATTGGCTTGCACTTGAGGCAAAAGGACAATGCAATGCTATGCAGTGGACCATGTTATGTTATGACCTAGCATGAGAATGTATGTACAATGATAGGTGCAAATTTGAGGTGCTACAATGAGAATCAGCCAAAACAGTCAAACTGGGGCATTGCAAATGCAATCAAAAAAAAAAAGAGAGAGAGAGGGTGAAAAAGATGAAAAATCGAAAATCAGGAAAAAAAAATTTCAAATCTTTTCAAAAGAAAAAAGAAAAAGTATACCCTCAAATCCCAAGTTAACTGATGCTGAATGGATTCAGAGTCGTTATGACCAGTTGAATCTGATTGAAGAGAAGCGATTGACTGCCATGTGCCATGGTCAGTTATATCAGCAGAGAATGAAGAAAGCAGATCCTTGACAATTTGGTCCCCTGCAAGGTTGTCTCCCATTTGATATGGTGTTGACCTAAAATTCCCCGCATCATTGACAATTTGAATCCTCAGCAGATCCTTTCTTTTTCCCCGGCCAGGGTTGATTTATTCAGAGATGGATGATTTATGTTCATCCCCAACATTTTTCTCTAGTTGATGCTTCCATCTTGTTGAGATTAGCCGAGTGTTGCAGTGATGATTCAAATCCGTGATATTTGTATCCTTTGTGCTGTTTTGTCAGCATAATCATCAATCATATGCATACATATTCATACATCATATATTTCACTATGCATTTTTATTACATTTGACCCCTTTATTCTGATCCTTTGCTTCCATTATATTATTTCCCTAGGTAGGTTTATTGTGTCTGTCCTCTTTCAATTGTAGAGTGGTAGCCCCTTAAGCAGAAAGAATTTAACCTTTCTCATTCCCCACTGAGTTGTTTCCTCGTGGATGATCATTATTTCAGTTTCCTCCCCATTTAATTATCTGGATGGAACCACTCCCCTTGAGTTATGTCCTCATTGGGTTGAGTCTTTGTTTGACCGTTTCTTTCTAGCTACTACCTAGATAGGTATTCTTGGTCCCTTTGAGAGTATGTTACCCAGTAACTGGTAATATTCTTCTCGATTTTTGAGTACTTTAATTTTATCCAATAGTCGGTGAAAGTAATCTACTTCCTTTGTTATCCCCAGCGGATTTGTTTTCACGTTTCCCCAGGTAGTCTATCCTTGATATGTTCACTTTAACCAGTGACAGATATTCTCTCTTTGGTTTTCTACCCATTAAAAAGGTAGTTGTAATCCCTACTCTTATTCCCTAGAGAGTTAATCCTTGATATGTTCATCCTAACCGATGACAGATTTTCTTCACTTTGTGGTCTTCTGCCCAGTAACCGGTAGTTGTAAATCCTGCTTTCCCCTGCTGAGTCTATCCTTGATATGTTCATCCTAACCAGTGACAGATATTATCTCTTTTCTATTCTATCCAGTAACTGATAGATATAATTCCTATTTTCTCCCTACCATTCTATCCTTGATATGTTCATCCTAACCGATGATAGATATTCTTCCTTTGAGTCTATCCTTGATATGTTCACTTTAACCAGTGACAAATATTCTCTCTTTGGTCTTCTGCCCAGTAACCGGTAGTTGTAAATCCTATTTGATTATATTCCCCAACAGGCTATTCTTACCCAATAACCGGTAACGAATACACCTCTTTTTTCCTTAGAAATTCATCCTTGATATGTTTACCCTAATCGGTAACGGATATCCCTCTGTTAGAGTATATTATCTTCCTACCCAGTAACTGGTAATAGATAATATATTTCTGGTACTCTTGTGTTGAAGATCATTCTTCCCCAGTTGAGTTTCACTCATGTATTTTAGCTTTGTTCTGATTTACCTGTTTCCCATGCAGTTTTCCCTTATCCTAAATCGGGTCCTTCCATTGATTTATTTTCATGGAAATTCTCCTCATGTCTCCAGCAGCTTTTAAGTCGTAGCCTGGCCTACGCAATGCTTTTATTCCCGAGAGTCTCTGTCTCCCCAGTAAGTTTTCCTTATGGAACGCATTATGCTCCTATGGACTTTCAGTCTCTCCGGATTTTTTTCCTTTATGGCAATATTTTCCCCATAGAGATTATTTTTAACATTCATATCATATGCATCATGAGGTCTCTCAGGGACCAAAATTTGTTTCTATATGTTGTTATTTATATCCATTCTACTGAGTTGATACGAAGATTTTAACCTTCACATCCTCAGTTAGAATGTCCTTAAATAGGGGCAGCTGTAAGACCCTAATTTTGACCCTAAGATCCCTCATGATATCTCATCATATGCATTAACTTTGGGATCACACCTTGGCATCCTCCTCACCCCTCATTCATTGGGTTTACATTGGGAGAGAGCACCAAGCACATTTGATTGTACCATATTTTATTTTTCATTATTTACTAACCAAAATACCAAAAATACGTCAATGTATAATTTACTTCTTTTGTAGGTAGTGTGTGTGCTCACCCATGCTCCATCAAGCTCATATCTAGGTTTTGAGACCCTCAAGGCAAGGAGACTAATCAAGAGATGGTTCACATTGACTCTAGACATCATATATGGATCCCCATGGTCTTCACATATCATTTTGATCAAGAAATCATCAGGAGTTTGAAGCTTGTTTGCCTTGGAAGCCCTAATTCATCTGGGTATCTTGTGTGACTTCCTCAACAAGTTTCTTCATCATTTAATCAAATATTGTAAGGGATACTTCATATTAAATCATCTTATGCACATATGATCCTCCATGAGTCCAAAATATCAAGAGAGTTTCAAGTTTGCAAGTTGGTTAATGGTGGTTGACCAGAGAAAGTCAACTGGTCAAAACTGGGGTTCCCTAGACCCTATCTCCTACAATTTTTGTCCTATGAAAATGATTCAAATAGAAACGTTACTTATTATGACATTCTAAACAACTTGCATGTTGAATTCAATATATAGTTTTGCTAGGAAAGCCATTTTTCGTGGTGAAAGATTATAGATCATTTTGTCTGAACCCTAGTTAGAAGGTCAACTTTCAAGGACCATAACTTGCTAATTTTTTATGAGATAAAGTCATTTAAGTTTCATGATCAAATTCAAGATGTCTTCTCCAACTTTAATTCTTGGAAGAAGTTCAAATTCAACTTGCAAATGCATGTGCTAAGGGGAAACATTATAGGTCATTTTGGACCATTACCATTGAACAAGTGATTTTTCTCAACTTCTAAAATACATAACGCCTTCATGACAAATCCAAATGAGGTCACAATTGTTACCAAATTGAAGTGGTTCGAAATATCTACAACTTTGATGAAGGACCTTTTTCCATTTGAAGTCCATAGCAAAAGTTATTCAAGGTTGAAGAAGTGAACATTTGACTTGGTACTTTCCAACAAGTCCAAGATCATCTCATTTGGCCAAGAAATGAAGGACTTGCGTGTAGGTTCTTTTGGATGGATTTCATATTCACTTTTCAATCTCCTTTGCATGACCACATGACATGATTTCAGCATTGCATATTGGTGATTTTTGGACCTGCTAACATCATTTGATGGGCCTATCACACGGCCATGCAAGCATGCAAGGAAATTGCTATTTTTGGAAAATTTTGGAAGTGTGTGAAAATCAAATGGACAACCTATAAATAATACCCTCTTGGCTCAAAATTAGGGACCACATACCCAAGCTTTGAACCTGCAATCCAAACCTTCACCATTAAAGGATAATCTTGAAGGTTTTCATTTGAAAATCGAGCTTTAAATCTCATTCTGTTTTGAGATTGAAACTCCAAGAGTCCAAGATTTTCCATGATTCAATTCAACTGCTACAGGCTTCTGAAGTCAATCCAAGGCCAATTGGAAGCAAGATCAAGCAAGGTTGAAGCTCACTCAAAGGTGATTTTCCAGAATTTTCATCTCTTCGATTCACTCTCAATTCTTCACTATTCTTTGTGATTTTTGGTTGGACGAAGTCCTACCAATGTAGACAACAAGATTAAGTTGCTTTGAGGTCAAATTGAAGCAACTTAGTTCATGATCCTCAAAATTCAAATCCCTGAATCTTTTTATATACTTGGAATTGGAGAAAATTGAGGCCAAATTTGAGCTCCTGAGCATTTATCCTTTGAATCCATGTCCTTGTTTTTTATTTTAGTGGAGGTTGGTGGTTGACCAGTCAGGTGAAGTTCAACGGAGAAGAAGACCGGAGCCCTAGCTTCGGTGATGTGTTGGCTTACATCCTGACCATCTGATCTATATGAAATATTTTAATCTCAGTCTTTCCTTGTGATTACCAAACCTGCAACGCATTGACTAAGGTCTATTGTGGAATGTGCGTGTTTGGCCATCAAATCTGCCACCTTTATTAATGAGGAAGATCTGATGGCCCTTGTTTTTTTTTTTTGAATTTTTTTTTGAATTTCTGAATTTTCATTTAATCCATCTATTTTGTTTAATTCATAATAATTTCATTTTTAATCCAAAAAATATGGGACTTTCACCAAAAATCTTGGAATATTTTTCTCTTTCATATTCTGAATTAAAATTATTTTTTGGATTAATTTTGATATTTTCATGAATTAAATGCTTTTGTGCATATTTTTAATTGTTTAAAAATACTTTTGACTTTTCAAAAATGTCTAAGGTCCTTTGGCCTTGTTTGACCTATGATAAATCTCTTGGCCATTTATTTGGTGTTTTGAAGAGATTTTAGGTTTTGATCAAAATAAATTGTATTTTAATGCATTTTTAAATTGATTTTTAATTGATTAATTGTTTAAAAATTATGTTGAGCCATTTTTATGGTCTTGTGATGTTTGAATATTTGTTTGGGCATTGGTCAAGGTTGATTTAACTTTTGTTAGATTAAAACCATTGGATTTAGGGGATTTATGAAATGTACATTTCATCTCCCAAAATGAATGAATGGTTTTAATTTGATAAAATTCCTCCCATGACCAATTTGTGTTTCTTTCATTCCCTTCCTTCTTCATCTTCATCCCTATTCTTTCCCATTTCCTTATTTGACCAATGAAATCTCTAATGTCTTAAGACTAATTGGTTCATCAATGACCTTGTGTCAGATGAACCAATACAAGTATGACTGAGATATGTTCATCCCTCTTGATCTTTTCTTTTAGTGTGTGGTATGTTTTAGGAGTTTGGTTCATTATTCCAAATCTCTAACATGCATTAACACCTAAATTTTTACTACCCGACCTCAGATAGTTTTGACTTCTACATAAGTCCAATTACGATTGCTTAACATAAAGTTAAATTTGACCCTAGTGGCATAACATTCTAGTAAGTGAGATTGTAAGTCTCCCATTCTTCGTGGTATTGTGTGGAAACTTGAACTTTTTTTCCTTTCATGAGAGCTAGTGACATACTTGTTGAATTAACCAAGTTGGAGCTCTTCTCATGGAAGATGTCTTGGTTTAAGGATCCATGCTTGTGAATGGATGGTTGAGTATTCTCCAAAGAATGACTTAATCAATTAAAAAATACCACTAACCTTTAACCAACATTTGACTAACTCTTGTTAATATTACTTTACTTTTAAGTCATTTACTTTATGCAATTTAAATTTCAGTCATTTATCATTCATTGCAATTTACATTTCATTTAAATTGTTTATGTTTATATCATTTTCCCTTTGCTCATTTGAGCCATATCTTGTGATTGTATATACTTGTTTGTGCATTTTGATTTTTGTTTGTGGTCTTAGGGCCTTAAAATACTTAATAAACAACAAAAAAACCCTAAAAAATGTTCGGTGGGTTGTTGATCTTCATCTGAACTTTTGGACTTAGGATTAGGCAACATTCCCTGTTCAAAAAGGACTTGGCCAATGCCAACATTTTTAGACTGAGTTATTGTGAACTGAGCTTTGATCTGATGCAAGCCTTGGATCTTGTTTGAATTCATCTGCTACTCTGTCTTTATGTTAATTATAATTTTGACTTTGTGACTGATGCTTTGCTTTGAGTTGATCAAGGAATAATTAATCTGATACATGAGAAGACAGAGAAGACTGCTAGCTATGGGATTTGCTTGCTTGGATATGGCAATCTTTATTTGATGTCTTGATCTTCATGATGTCTGGATATTGCTAATTGCTTATTAATTATTGCTTGATTCAAAGTCCAAAGGGAAAATGGGTTTTCTATATGACATTCTTGTTTGTTGGATTGCATCCCATTGATCAGATCTTTTCAACTCTTAACTTTTAATTTATGTGCTTAGGATAGCCTCTTCATTTTCTCCCACTTCTTAAATTTCAAATTTCTCCCTCCTTTCAAAAACTTTCTTTGCTTGTGATTTCAAACTTAGACCTTATTTTAAATAGAAACTTTGGCCTTATGCCAATGAATTTCCAAACTCTTTTTCTTAAATCAAAATTGTAAAATAACTTAATCATATTAACTTAAAATTTTCAAAAGACAAAAAAGGAACTAACAAATTCATTCAAATTTTTGTCCCTTTGTGCCCTTTTTCATTTAAACTTTTGATTAAAAGCAATTCACCAACTTTGAAATTGTTACCACAAACTACGAGGTTTTGATCCCTCATTTTTATGTTGGTACGTAGGCACATGTCCGAAGGTCTTGTCAAACACAAAAATATAACCAATGAATTATTTTCTCATCCCCACACTCTATTTTTCTCAAACATCGTTTATACCAAAAACACATACACATATAAAAAAGGGCTCCCTATGAGTACCTAGGACACTTTGGGTGCTAACACCTTCCCTATGTGTAACCAACCCCTTTATCTATAATCTCTGGCATTTTATTATTTTTGATTTGAAAGCTTATTATTTTTGGGTTTTGTTCGTACTTTTCCCTTTTCCTTTGGAAACAATAAAAGCGCAGTGGCGACTCTGGTTTTATTGACGTCAAGCTTATCCATAGCTTGATGGTCATGAATTTGCCGCTACAATTACATGACTAGAAAATGGAATGGTTCAAAAACTATGAATCCAACAAGAAAACCAATGTCACACCTGAAAATAGTAGTTTCCTTGTAACATAAGGAATATGTGACATTTTAATCAAAATAAAGGATGAGAAAAATGAACTTGTTTAAAAGGTGTTATATGTACCTTGGATGATGTGAAACCTACTGAGTATGCAACCGGTAGATAAGTATTTTTGGTTATTATGAGTGGTGATGCAGTGAAATTGTTTGATCTATATAAGAAGTCGATATTGAAGTAAAAATATTCAAAGAACATGACATTCAAAGGTAGCATTCAAACTTCAAAGGAGGTGTGCATGCAAGAATTGATAAACATGTATGGTTGTGGCATATGAGATATGGTTACCTAAATTTTAGAAGCATAAATTAATTAAGCTATAAAAGTTTAGTACATGAGCTTCCTAGATTGGAAGTAAATACAATGACATGTGAAACATGTTTAGGAGGCAAGAAAAGTAGACTTGACTTTGCATCAGATATTCCTAAGAGATCAAATGACACATTATAGGTTGTACATTCTAATATACGTGGCTCTTTTGAATTATCATCACTAGGTGAGACCAAGTGTTTCATCAATTTTGTTGATTAACATACAAAAATGTAGTGGTTGTATACCAAAAAATTCAAAAGTAAATCTTTGAAGTGTTCAAGAAGTTCAAATACTTGATTAAGAAGAAGAATGAGATAGAAATAAAGATTTTTAGGACTGATGGAGGTGAAGAGTATACCCTAAAGGAATTTGAGTCATTGTTATCAATGACGGCATAAAATATGAAGTTACCCACCCTATACTCCTTAACATAATGTTCTAGTATAAAAAAGGAACATGATCATATTTGACATGGCCAAAAGTATGCCAAAGCACAAGAACATGCCTCCCTCATATGTTATAGGGAGAAGAAGACAATATAACCACTTATATACTAAACAATTCACAAAGAAGCTAAATATGAAAGTGCTTGAAGAAACTTGGAATGGAAGAAATCCAGGTGTGAAGCACATCAAAGTGTTTGGATCATTATGTTTTAAATAAATACTTGATAAAAGAAGAAGTAAGCAAGATGAAAAAGTGAAAGCATTGTATTCATAGAGTTTCATTCCACATATGCCTATAAGATGAACAATCTTGCGGATAAAATAATGAACATAAATAAATATGTGATTTTAAATGAATCAAAGGCATTTAAGTGGCAGAACATACCAGATAAACAAAGTGATATCATTCATGTTTTTGCAGAACATGTTCAAAGTAAAAGCTTAAATGAAGAGGTTGATGATGAAGGAATTGAAATTTAAAATTGTGTGCCAATAAAGACTCATGTGAGACCATAGAAAACACAACACATTTCTAGTAGACTTGTAGACTGTGAGTTTATTTCTTATAATACAATCTACAATAAAAGTAAACTCATTCACTTTCCTTTGTTAGTTATTGCTAAGTCAATTAGCCATGATGAGGAAATGAAGAGTTAGGTCTGGAGGAACTCCATGATGAAGAAACTCAAGTCAATTGAGAAGAATGACAATTGGGAGCTGATTGATTTACCTAAGAGAAATAAAACTATTGATGTGACGTGAATCTTCAAGGTGAAGATGAAGCCATATGGCACAATTTCAATACATAGGAAAAGGTTATTAGCTAGAGGTTTCTTGTAGAAGTATAATATTGACTATAATGAGGTGTTTTCTCTTGTGGCAAAACTTGAGATATTGGTCTATTAGAAAAAAATTGCCACTCAACCAACAATTTTAAGCTAAGAAGCAAATAAACACCCTATTTCTAGAACAAGAGAATTGCCCAAATTTTTATTCATCTAAGATTCAAAAAGTCCACATTTTAGTATGGTGTCTATGTTCAAAGTTCCACATTTAAAGAATCATCATGATATGCTTGTATATGCACTACTATAAAATATACATTTCGTAACAATTTCTTATTATAATTATTTATACAACCGAAGTAATATCTATTCATTAAGAGTTTTTTTTTAAAATAAATTTTCTCAACAGTCCAAATAAATAACCGTGGTTTTATGTGAAGGATTGACAAGTTTTGAATCCCATCACTAGTAATTTTCATTTTATTTTTTTGTTACAAAGAGATCGTGTTCCCTTAATTTATATTTTTAATAAATAATAAACTACTTTTCACCAGGTTACAAATTAAAAATCGTGATTAAATGTCAGGGATATTTCACGACGGTTCCTTTTATCAATCGTGGTTAAATGTTTTACCATTATAAGCTAACTTAATTCACTTCAGAACAGATTGTGATCCATAAGTGAAACCCTAAATTCTCACGCCTTATCCCAATCTCACGAAACTCTAATATATCATTACAAAACTTCAACATATCCTTACAAAGCTCCAACATAACTTCTTCAACTAGTATTGACCAAGGAAAGGTGTCATGCACCTTTGCAAGATGGAAACAAGAAACTCATTTATTTGTCTTTCTCTTCACATTTGCAGTATTTTCATGAAACATTTTCCAGCATTCATTTTATGAGTTATGTTGTTGTTGTTGTTTAAACTATTTGTTAATTAGGGTTTATTGTTTTTCTTGTTATTAAGATGAGATTAAATGTTGTATGTTGTTGATTTTGTTAACATAAGTAAAATGTTCATGCTATTGTTGTGATGTTTGTTAGTTATGTTGTTGTTTTTGTTGAGTTATGTTGTTGTTTTTGTTGATACAAGTAAAACATTTATTAATGTTGATGTTTTTGTTAAAGTATGTTGTTGTTTTTGTTAAGATAAGTAAAATGTGTATTTATTGTTATGGTTTTTGTTAGTTATGTTATTATTTTTATTGAGTTATGTTGTTATTTTTGCTGATAATTTTAAAAGGTTTTTTTGTTAATGTTGATGTTTTAGTTGAGTTATATATGTTTTTTTAGTTAAGTAAAAAGATTATGTTATTGTTGTGGTTTTTGTTAACTATGTTGTTGTTTTTTGTTGATATAGGTAAAATGTTGTGTTATTATTGTTGTTTTTGTTGCCCTATGTTATTGTTGATAATGTTATTCCTTGTGCAACTTTCATTTCGTTCAGCCTAACATGTCTAAAGTACATAATAGAAGATACAATTGAGTTTATTATATCGTATATGGATTAAGTGTTTTACCAACCCTTCACTAAAGATATAACCTGACAAATTGAATTAGAAAATAATAATATAAAAATGAAGTTATATTTCAAGAACAACTTAAACTATTCAACATTTTTTGAGCTTTTTGCAGCCCGTTATCCATATCCCTCTCTTTAACAATTAAAATTTGGTACAATACTTCTAGTTCTTCAATCAATATTTTCTTCTCTACTATAAGTTTTAATAATAATAAGCATTTCATATAAGTTTTAATAAACTCAAATGTATATATCACCATGATTGAAATCTTCAACCATGGCGAAATCTTGTGCCCTAACTGTTTAACTAGGTTTGGAACTTACAACCGTGGTCAATGTATAAATCACCCAAAATCTTGGCGTTGGGTATCAAACTCAAGATCATTCCACCTTTTACTAAAGTTGGTTTTTTCAACCATGGTGATAGGTTGCACAATATTCTAGTTTTACCAAGGCTACCAACCCGTGGTTGTAAAGAGGACTATTACTACCACATCATTCGTTACCACAAACTTCCAACCGTGATAAAATCTTTCTCTCAATCGTGGTGAAAATTTGTTTTTGTAGTAGTGATGGATGATCTGCTAATCATTGGAAGTTATTTATCTAAGATTATGAATTTAAAGAACAAAATGAAGGTTGAGTTTGAGATGACTTAGGTAAGCTCTCATACTTTCTTAGTATGGAATTCATAAAAGTCATGGAAGTTGAGGTTATGCACCAACAAAAGTATTTGAATGAGTTACGTGATAGGTTTGAAATGATTAATTGCAACACAATCACAAACCAATAAAAAATGCAAAGCTTGATAAATTCCATGATGAAAAGAAGGTAAAAGCAACACTGTACAAGCATATTGTGAAATTATTTAGGTACTTATGCAATATAAGGCATGATATCTACTACTCCCCCCGTCCCAAAATAATTGTCATATTTGACACTTTCACACAGATTAAGAAAATGTAATAAATGAAAGAGGGGGAATAGTGATTTTACTAAATTATCATTATCAACTATTGGTGTATTTGAATTATAATTAAGGCAAAGTTAGAAAAAATAAATTAAGAGTATTAATTAGAGGGGGAAATTGGAAGATAAAAATTAAAATTGCATTAGTAAGGTAAAGTGACAAGTATTCTGAGACAAATAATTTTTCTAAATGCGATAGGTATTTTGGGATGGATGGAGTATGTAGTAAGTATGACTAACATGTTCATGAGTGAGCCTAAGAAATCATAGTTAGTGGGTGCACATAGAATATTTAGGAACCTAAAGGGAACTATGAGACTTTATTTGCTATTTGTAACACCTCGTATAATATACATCTAGAAAATACATTATACATAATGTTAATTGGTACTGATACAACACAAGTGCCTAAAGACATAATCATGTATACATGTCTAAAAAGAAAATATAAAACTATGGCACATGATATACCAGAGTGCCTAATCAAAAACTAAGATCTATGTACAATATCCATATTTCACATAACCCATATCACAATATCACGACAACGAAAGTCTTCGAAACATCACCATACAAGCTCATCCTTGCCTTTAACATGTAAAGAACCGTTTGAAAAACAACAATAATAGTGGGGCGAGATAATTAAAGGAAAATTGTGATCCAAAACACAGTGGAAATTAGAATTTTTCCTTTAGTGATCCTTACGAATGGGCATGATCAGTGATATAAACTGTTACCTCTTGTGGCGATTGAAACCCTTGATGCAGATCTAAGGAGTGATCATGAGCGTTGAATGGTGACAACGCCTCTACTCAGTCCACACGAACCGATTCCTTCAGTCTCAGTGCTAACTGCTACGAATGAAGGCTTTGAGTGTGTGAGAGAGAGAAATGAAATTTCATCAAGTGAAATGCTTTTGCACAAGGGTTCTATTTATAGAACCACTTGTGTGGGTTGCAAGCTAAAAAGCCCACTTAAGTGTATGTGGCCCATATCTTATGGTATACCAAAAATCATTTAAGCACGTGGTACCTTACCATATTTTATATTCTACTTAAGTGCACCGTACCTTACGATGTTCTACAATTAACTTAAGTGTACCGCACCTTATGGTGTTCCTTATTTACTCTATCTCTCATCAATCCGTCCTTTTGTGTGTGACCCTCTAGGTTTTTGCGACATTGACAGTTATATTAAATCACGTATTTAACATAATAAACAGTGAGTGGTATCTAGCAACACATCACTGCTACCCGAGACACGAAAATGTCATGTGATCTGACAAATCCCTTTTTTATGATAATACTTGTATGTACAATTACCCTTTTGCCCTTATGTTTATATTGAACACAAGGCATAGACTGTGTCATCCTTGTCCAGTTCAATATTGGGCCCTCAGACATTTATCCTGTTATGCTGGATGGGAAAATTCCATCTAGGTCACTCATGTCCCTCAACATACTTCGTGGAGTATCCATCAACTGTCTTTATGGTCATCCAGTTACGGACAATGTTTGATCATCAATAAAGCACTCGACTCTACATCTAGGGTCCATAGTGGTTTTAGGTCGAAGGGTGGTATACACCACTATCACCATGAGAATAACTTATGACACTTTTCATAACATTCTATGTAGTATTCTCATAGCGGGTAAATCCAGTATAAATATTACTCCTAATATTCATACTTATGTTTAAGACTTGATAACTTCTTATCCATGATCCATGAGATGTGATCATCAGTCTATATACATAATAGTATTAATGCTTTAATGTTATCCCACTTCACAACAAAGCTCGACTATTGATACTTTAAGAATATTGTCCTTATGTTTAATGGGATCTCATGATTAAGTCACACTTGACACATTAAATGGACTAGCTATTCTAGGGACTTTATTAAACAAACATAATAAAGAAAAAACCTTTTATTATTAATAAATAATTCGATACAAGTACCAAAAGTATTGATGTCTAGGGATTACACCAACAATCTCCCACTAGCACTAGAGCCAATTAGGCATACTCCTAATACCCATAGATCTAGTATGGACATCATGCTTTTGCTATGCAAGAGGCTTTGTCAGTGGGTCAACAATATTGTCAAGTGTAGGTACTATACATATTTTCGCATATCCTCTATCTATTATCTCTCTAATGAGGTTATAACGATTAAGTATGTGTTTGGATCGTTGGTGAGATCTAGGCTCCCTAGCTTGTGCGATAGCACCATTGTTATCATAATAGAGATCAATGGGATCCACAATGCTAGGAACTATGCCAAGTTCACTAATGAACTTTTTGATCCAAATAGCTTCCTTTGTTGCACTTGAGGCAACAATATACTCGGCCTCGTTTGTAGAATCAACAGTTGTATCTTGCTTTGAACTTTTCCAGCTCATAGTGCCACCGTTTAAGTAGAACACATAATCAGAATGCGATCTAAAGTCATCCTTATCTGTCTGGAAGCTAGCATCGGTGTATCCAATTACAGAAAGATCTTCCCGACCTCTATATATCAAGAATGAGTCCTTAGTCCTTCTCAAATACTTAAGGATATTCTTGACAACTACCCAATGAGCATCACCGGGATCAGATTGGTACTTACTCGTTGCACTTAAAGCATACGAGACATTTGGTCGAGTATATAATATGGCATGCATGATATATCCTATTGCAGATGCATATGGAATCTTATTCATGCTATTCATTTCTTCCTTAGTTAAAGGGGATTATGTTTTTGATAGGCACATGCCATGTTGCATAGGTATGAATCCTTTCTTGGAATCATGCATATTAAAGCGTCTCAACACTTTTTCTATGTATGTACTCTGACTTAGGCCAAGAAATTTTTGTGATCTATCTATATAGATCCTGATTCATAATATATAGGCTGCTTCACCTAGGTCCTTCATAGAAAAGCATTTCCCCAACAAGGTCTTTACTTGTTGCAAGGTAGGGACATCATTTCCAATGAGTAATATGTCATCTATATATAATACTAGGAAGATGATCATGCTCCCTCTAACCTTCTTGTAGACACAAGGCTCATCTTCATTCTTGATGAATCTATATTATTTTAATGTTTCATCAAAATGAAGATTCCAGCTTCTAGAAGCTTGCTTCAATCCATATATTGATCTATGTAACTTGCATATCTTTTGGGCTTCTTCTGGTATGTCAAATCCTTCAGGTTGTGTCATCTACACATCCTTAACAAGATTCCCATTAAGGAAAGCAGTTTTGACATCCATCTTCCATATTTGATAATCATGATATGCAGCGATAGCAAGTAAAATTTGAACAGCTTTAAGCATTGCAACTGGTGGAAAGGTTTCATCATAGTCAACCCCATGAATTTGTTTATATCCCTTTGTAACTAGTATTGCCTTATAGGTATGTATCTTACCATCCATTCCAGTATTCTTTTTTAAGACCCACTTGCATCTTATAGGGTTAACTCCTACAGGAGGCTCTACCAAGGTCTAAACCTGCTTTGTGTACATGGAATCCATTTCAGATTTCATGGCTTTTAGCCACTTCTCAAATGCAAGACCAGTTATGGCCTCTTGGTAGGTCACATGCTTATCTTGATCCATGAGTAATACATCACCTTGATCAGTTATGAGATATCCATATCTCTCAGGTAGGTGACGTATTCTACTTGACCTACGTTGGTCTTGTTCTACTTGAGCAGGTTGCTCTTCCACAACAACTTGTGTTTCCTGCTCTAAATCCTTCATAGGTGTATAAATGCTCTGTAATTCTTGAATTTATTCAACCTCTACTTTCCTCCCACTGATTCCTTTGGAAATAAAATCCGTTTCTAGGAAAACTCCAGTTCAAGCGAGAAACATTTTTCCCTCATAAGGATTGTAGAAGTAATACCCTCTTGTTTCTTTAGGATACCCCACAAGTAAGTATTTGTCAGATTTGGGCTCAAGCTTAATTGAAAATTTTCATTTCACATAAACTTCACAAACCCAAATCTTCATGTAAGACATATGTGGTTTCTTACCACTCCATATCTCATATGGTGTCTTCTCAACCTTTTTGGATGGAACATGGTTAAGTGTGTAAGTTGTTGTCAATAGTGCATATCCCTAAAAGGAGTTTGGAAGATCGGCGTGACTCATCATGGATCGGACCATGTCTAACAAGGTTTAATTTCTTCTCTCAGATGCACCGTTCCATTGGGGTGTTCCAGGAGGAGTAAGTTGGGATAGAATGCCACACTCGTTCAGATGGTAATCAAACTCTAGGCTTAAATATTCACCAGCTTGATTTGATCGAAGAGTTTTAATATTCTTACCTAGTTGGTTTTGTACTTCATTCTTGAATTCCTTGAAATTTTCAAAGGACTCTGGTTTGAGTTTCATTAAATATACATAACCATATCTACTAAAATAATCAGTAAATGCGATGAAGTACTATAAACCTCTTATGGGTGGAATGTTCAATGGTCCATATACATCAGTATGTATGAGGGCCAAAAGATCATTAGCTCTTTCACCTTTTCCTGTGAATGGAGACTTTGTCATCTTTTCAATTAAACAAGATTTGCATGTCTCATATGATTCATAATCAAAAGAGTCCAAGAGTCCATATTTATGGAGTTTGAAAATGCGTTTCTCATTTATGTGGCCTAATCGACAATGTGAAAGGTAAGCTGAATTTAACTCATTAGGTTTCATACTTTTAGTATTAATGTTATAAATAGGCATTTCAAGATCAAGGACATATAGTCCATTGTTCATTTGTGCAGTAAAATAGAATATATCATTCAAATAAATGGATCAATAATTGTTATTTATTATGAATGAAAAACCAAACTTGTCAAAACAAGAAACGGAAATAATATTCCTGCTAATTCCAGGTACATAATAACAGTTCTCTAACTGAATTATTAAACCACTAGGTAAAGTCAAGACATAAGTTCTTACGGCTAAAGCAACAACCTTTGCTCCATTGCCAACTCGTAGGTCAACTTCACCTTTTGCCAAGTCTGTACTCCTTTTTAGCCCATGCACATTGGTACAAATATGAGAACCGCATCCAGTATCTAATACCCATGGTGCAGAAGTAGATAGATTAATTTCAATAACAAAAATACCTGAAGTAGATGTCTCTACTCCATTCTTCTTATCTTCCAGGTACTTTGGGTAGTTTATCTTCCAGTGTCTGGTCTTACCGCTATGGAAGCAAGTGTCATCCTTTTCTATGCCTGCACTAGGTTTTAAAGCAGGAGCAGTGGGTTTGGGTTTGGAAACTTCCTTTCCTTTCCCTTTACCACCCTGCTTGGTGGACCTTTTGTTTTGTTCCTTTCCATTTTCGATCATCATAACGGACTTCCCTTTTGACTTAAGATTCTTCTCAGCAGTTCTTAACATGCCTAACATTCCGAGAAGAGTTTTGTCCATATCATTCATGTTAAAATTAAGGATAAATTGACTGAAGCCCTCTGGCCATGATTTCAAGATCAAATCAGTCGCAAGTTCCTTTATGAGGGGAAAACCCAACCTCTCAAGGTTTCCATATACTCAATCATCTTGAGCACATGGGGACCTATAGAGGCTCCCTCAGCTAACTTTCCTTGAAAAAGGGCTTTTGAAACTTCAAACCTTTCATGCCTTGCCTGCTCTTGATAGAGCATCTTCAGGTGTCTGATCATATCGAACGCTGCCATGTTCTCATGTTTCTTTTGCAACTCCGAGTTCATGGTAGCTAGCATGAGGCAAGCAACTTCATTGGCATTATCGACACGCTTCTTATAAGCATCTCTTTCTGCCTTAGGTGCAGAACTAGGAGGTTCCTCTTCAGGAACAGGTTCCTCCAAGACATTCAACTTTTTATCATGCTTGAGGATAATCCTCAGATTTCGGTGCCAATCCAGAAAATTTGTCCTAGACAATTTTTCCTTATCAAGGATTGATCGCAAAATGTTGTTAGAGGTGTTTATCGTCATGGTAATCTACATGAAAAATATGAAAATATAAGTATCATTAAAATAACATATTCAATTAGGCCTTTAATTAAATATGCTTCCACTATTTTGCTCAAAACAAATGACCCTCACCATTTGATTCGGAAAATCCTGTTGGAAGATTTTCTAGTGGGTCGAGATCCACATTTGTTTCAAGTCCGCGTAGGCGGATTACACAAAACTAGGTTATTTAGGTAGGAACTCCTTCCAATTGTATCTAATACAACTCTTGAATATTTTAGTTGGGTGAATAACTCCTTATTTCAATCCATAATATGGATCATTTCTAACTCTTGCTTCTAAACGTATATAATCTTATTATAATTTGTTTAGTTAAGTTTGACCCATTGTTTTAGCAATTGGATATTACAATTATCACATCGCACCTTACTAATATAGAACATGCACCCCACGTAGGAGAAACCTACATTATTCGATACTAGTCTTGATGAGCGCTAAAACTTGGAAAACATAAACTTAATATTTAATTTGAGGGGATTTGCAATTATTTTGATCTCATCAGCTTTTTTATCATATAAATTGTCTCTCACATGCATCAACATACATTCACATGCATCAACATACATACAAAATGAAGTAGTTATGTCCCCTAGGGAAATTGTTCTCCCAAGCCAATGAGAGAACCTAAGCTAACCTAATAATGATCTAAGCTTCTCCAAGCAAGATATTCAAGGTCGTCCTCCTTTGATATTGTATTCTTCTCTTTCTTCATAATATTATATTACATAAAAGAAACTCGTTTTACATACAAGGGAGTGAGATGAGAAAAGAAGTTACATTAAGAGATTAAAAGAGAGGCACGACATGTAGGTTGGATTTTTAAATCCCAAAAACAAAATAAAGGAAAACTAAGGCCATAACTGATCACCACAAGACAATAATAATAAACATATTATTTTTATTAATTTAAATTCTGTTAACTAAATAAACCAAATTAAATTTCGGCGATTGATTACACTACATAGAGTTAGCCGGGGGTTCCTCTGCCCAGGAAGCACCCCCTGTGGGGTTGTTAGGGGCAGCGTCCCAGCGCAAAATTTTAATGAACAATTCATTTGAAATCGACGTCGTTTTTTGCATCAACACTTGATACTTTAAAGCACAACTCTTATGCAGTCACAACACTAACCGCATAACTCTTTGACAGTACAACCCTTGTACTGTCATGAACCCTAATGCATCAATTTCCTACCGTCAAATACACCTCGATTGATAATTCAGTATGATTGATCAACACGTCATTGCCTCACCATACTAATGTCGAATTCTGAAGCAAATGATCATTGATCGCTCAAAGGAATAACAATCATTAAGTGTTTGAATGAACAAAATAGAAACAGTATATCATATATACCATATTTTGCACCAGAATTACTTATATCATATATATTAATTGATGATCTCATTTGTGTAACCTATGGATGATCGATGTATCATTGCTTCACCATACTAACATCGGATTTCGAAGCATAGTCAACATCAATCATCCAAATCATACACACATGATGCCTAATTTAATTACTCGTTTATTATTTAATTAATTATTTATTTTAATCGTATTAATACAGAAAATACAAAAAATAAACAGCTATCAGATGCATGGTTTCGTAAGTGGCTCTGATACCACTGAAGGAAAATTACAATCCAAAATGCAACGGAAATTAATTTTTTTTCCTTTAGTGATCCTTACAAATGGGCATGATCAGTGATAGAAACCGTTACCTCTTGTGTCGATTGAAACCTTTGATGCAGATCTAAGTCTACGCAGCGGGATTTCTGAATGCAGGATATTGGATTATTCAGACTCAAATTGAAATCACTAAAGCAAGAGTCGCCACCGAACTTTATTATATCCAAGGAAAACATGGAAAGGGAAAATATCAATAAAACTCTAAGAAAGAGATCTAGGTAAGCAAGTCGATTATGTGAAGGGAAGGTGTTAGACACCCTTCGCCTCCTTGGTACTCCAAGGGAACCATTGATCATATATTGTTTGCCTTATTATGGGTTTTAAAAGAGGGGTGAGTGAGTTAAAAAGAATAAAAAAACGGAAAGGGTGAGGTTGTATTTTTTATTATGCTTGCAAATATTTGTGTGAACATCTCATGCCTACGTACCCCCAAGTGCAATGAGGGATCAAAGCTTCGTAGTTCACCTAAAGGGTTGTTTTGTTTGTTTTGGTTGATTTTATTAGAGCAAGTGATAATATCCCTTATAATTTAAGAGAATGTCTATTGTACATCATTTTTGTTCTTGCTTGCTCTTTCCGTGGTCCACCCTTGTGGCCGGTTAATTGCGAGGCCAAAAAAGATGCTCGGCTTGCAACACTGGTTAGGGGCTTGGTATATGGACCAAGTAAATGTAGGGGTTAAAAGTAAAGTTAAATTTGTGTTTTTTAATATTTGATTAGGTTAAAGCTTTTATTAGGTGTTTTACAAAGTGTTTTGACATGTAAAGAGGGTGGTTTACTAAGTTATGGACAAAGGATAGTGAGAAGTTTTTCATGTAAGAAAATAACTTTAGTTTTGAATGGTTGATTTTAGTTTTAAAGCATTAAAGCATACAGCCTCTAACCTACCCATCATGCAAAGTCCCATACCCCTATCTAAACATAATATCTATAGTATTCTTATTACATCCATTCGAAAGGCAAGAAATATAAACTAGTCTAAAGATGATATTTCCCTTCCACACATGGAATCTCAAAGACAAATAAAAAGAAAAATGGGAGCAAATGAACAAATGGAGAGATAAGGCAACTCTTGGTATCTTGGTGGTCTCACTTGATTTAGATTGCCTCTTCCTCTTTGTAATTTTCTTTTTCACCATGTTTGAATGGAACACTCTTGAATGTAACAAGAAGATAAACAATGTTAATGCAATGAATTAATAAATTTTAAACTATAACATAGAATCAAAATTGTTAGTAAACTTCAAAATATGAAATGGAGAAGTGTGAGTCAATAATGACATGTATTTTTTGGATATTTTTTTCATGTAAGGAAAATCATATTTGAACATGATTTTCAAGACAAGTCACAAATGGGATGCAAACTAAACATGCTTTCTACACAAAATGAAATGAAAATGGGAAAAGGTTAAAATGAAAAAACACTTAACATATGAAATGACACATAGTGAGGTCAGAATCAAATGCAATTGAAACACATCATTAATCATGCAAGTTGACAAAATGGGAATCAAAACAAGGCATGCTAGCAAGGTATAAACCCTAATCTACAACATGCTTGAACATTGAACCAAAAGTGCAAGATATAAACATGATATCTATAAAGGTAAATTCATGACCATCAAGTTATGGATAAACTTGACATCAATAAAACCAAGTCGCCACCGCGCTTTTATTGTTTCCAAAGGAAAAAGGGAAAAGTATGAACAAAACCAAGATAAGAAATTTTCGAATTAAAACTAATAAAATGCCAGAGATTACAGGTAAGGGGGTTGGTTACACAGAGGGAAGGTGTTAGCACCCAAAGTGTCCCAGGTACTCCTAGGGAGCCCTTTTTTATGTGTGTATGTGTTTTTGGTATAAATGATGTTTGAGAAAAATAGAATGTGGGGATGAGAAAAGAATTTATTGATTTATATTTTGTGTTTGACAAGACCTTCAGACTTGTGCCTAAGTACCAACATAAAAATGAGGGATCATAACCTCTTAGTTCGTGGTAACAATTTCAAAATGAGTGGGTTGCTTTTAATAAAAGGTTAATAAGAAAGGCATAAAGGCCCAAAAGTTCGAATGAAGTTGTTAGGTTTTTTTTGTCTTTTGAAATTTTAAGTCAATATGATTAGATTTATTTACAAGTTGTATTTAAGAAAAAGAGTATGAAAATTCATTTGCAAGAGGCCAAAGTTTATATTTTTTTTAAATAAGGTCAAGTTTGGAATTACAAGTAAAGAAAGTTTTTGAAAGGGGGAGAGATTTTAAAATTTGAGAAGTAGGAGGAGATGAAGAGGTTATCCTAAGCATAAAATTAAAAGTTAAGAGTTGAAAAGATCTAACCAATGGGATGCAATCCAACATACAAATATGTCATATAGAAAACCCACTTTCCCTTTGGAATTTGAATCAAGCAATAATCAATCAGGAAATTAGCAATATCAGACATCATGAAGATCAAGACATCAAATAAAGATAGCCACATCCAAGCAAACAAATCCATAGCTAGAAGTCTTCTTTGTCTTCTCATGTATTAGATGAAATGCTCCTTGATCAACTCAGAATAAAGCATTAAACACAATATCAAAATAACATTTTGCAACAAGACAATGTTACAGATGAATTCAAATAAAACCCCAAGACTTACATCAGATGAAGGCTCAATTCACAATAACTTGATTTTATAATGTTGGCATTGGCCAAGTCCTTTTTGCACAGGGAATGTTGCCTAATCCTAAGTCCAATAGTTCAGATCAAGACCAACAGTACACCAAACATTTTTAGGGTTTTGTTGTTTATTAAGTATTTAAAGGTCCTAAGACCACAAAAAAGATCAAAATGCACAAATAAATATATATACAATCACAATATATGGCTCAAATGAGCAAAGTGAAATTGGCATAAACATAAACAATTTAAATGAGATGTAAATGGAAATGAATGATAAATGACTGAGAATTAAATTGCATAAAGTAAATGACTTGAAAGTAAAGCAATATTAATAAGAGTTAGTCAAATGTTAGTCAAGGTTAATTGAATGTTAGTAGTGTTTTTTTTAATTGATTAAGCCATTCTTTGGAGAACACTCAACCATCTATTCACAAGCATGTATCCTTGAACCAAGACATCTTCCATAGGAAGTAAAAAAGGCCAAGTTTCCACACAATACCATGAAAGATGAGAGACTTACAATCTCACTTACTAGAATTTTATGCCTTTAGGGTCAAGTTTAGCTCTATGTTAAGCAACCGTAATTGGACTTATGTAGAAGTCACAACTATCTGAGGTCAGACAATAAAAACTAAGGTGTTAATGCATGTTAGAGATTTAGTATCATGAACCAAACTCCTAAAACATACCACCCACTAAAATGAAAGATTAAGAGGGATGTACTTGTCTCATCCATACTTGTATTGGTTCATCTGACACAAGGTCATTGATGAACCAATTATCCTTAGGATATTTGAGATTTCATTGGTCAATGAAAGGAATGGAAAAGAATAAGGATGAAGATGAAGGGGGGGGGGATGAGAGAAACACAAATTAGTCATGGGTGGAGTTTTGTCAAATTAAAATCATTCATTCATTTTGGGAGATGAAATGTACATTTCATCAATCCCCTAAATTCAATGATTTTAATCCAACAAAAGTCAAATCAACCTTGACCAAGGCCCAAACAAATAGTCAAACATCACAAGACCATAAAAATGGCTTAACATAATATTTAGACAATTAATCAATTTAAAAATGCATTAAAATACAAATTAGTTTGGTCAAAACCTAAAATCTCTTCAAAATACCAAATAAATGGCCAAGAGATTTATCCTAGGTCAAACAAGGTCAAAGGACCTTAGACAAAAAAAAATATGATTTCTGAAAAGTTAGAAGTATTTTTAAACAATAAAAAATATGCATAAAAACATTTAATTCATGAAAAATATCAAAATTAATCCAAAAAATAATTTTAATTCAGAAAATGAAAGAGAAAAATATTTAAAGATTTTTGGTGAAAGTCCCATATTTTATGAATTAAAAATAAAATTATTACGAATTAATCAAAATAAAGCAATTAAATGAAAAATCAGAAAATACGAAAAAAACAAGGGTCATCAGATCTCCCTCATTAATTGAGGTGGAAGATTTGACGGCCAGAAGCACGCATTCCACCAACACTTCAGTCAATGCGTACACACACATGGTAATTAAAATAGATGGCTAAGATTAGACGCTAGGAGGAAGATCTGATGGTTCAGGACATTGCCAACACATCACCGGAGCTAGGGCTCCGGTCTTCTTCTCTAGTGGACCTCATCGGATTGGTCCACCACCAACCACCACCAAAATGAAAAACAAGGACATGGATTTAAAGAAAAAATTCTCAGGAGCTCGAATCTGACCTCAATTTTCTCCAATCCCAAGTATATAAAAAGATACAAGGATTTGAATTTTGAAGATCATGAACTGAGTTGCTTTGATTTGACCTTAAAGCAACTCAATCTTGTTGCCTACATTGATAGGACTTCAGCCAACCAAAAATCACAAAGAATAGTGAAGAATTGAGGGAGAATCGAAGAGATGAAAATTATGAAAAAATTACCTTCGAAGGAGCTTCAACCTTGCTTGATCTTGTTCCCAATTGTGCCTGGCTTGGCTTCAGAAGCTTGTAGGAGGTGATTAAGATCAAAGAAAGGCTTGGACTCTTGAAGTTTCAACCTTAAAACAGAATGAGATTTGAAGCTCGATTTTCAAATGAAAACCTTCAAGATTATCCTTAAATGGTGAGGGTTTCGATTGCAGGTTCAAAGCTTGGGCATGAGGTCCTCAATTCTGAGCCATGAGGGTTGTATTTATAGGTAATGTCATTCATTTCCACACACTTCCAAAATTTGCTAAATTTAGCAATTCACCTTGCATGCTTGCATGGACGTGTGATAGGCCCATCAAGTGATGCTATCAGGTCCAAAAATGCTTGAGTATCATACTGAAATCATGTCATGTGGCCATGCATTTGAATTTGAAATGTGAAGATGAAATTCATCCAATTGGTCCCTTGAAAAGAACCCATGCGCAAGTCCCTCATTCTTTGGCTAAATGAGGTGATCTTATACTTTTTAGAAATGTGAGATCAATGGGAACAACTTTCATGTTGAACATGTTTCCATTTTAAGCTTGGATCATGATGAATTTTGAGGTGAAATTTTGGAAAATCAAACATATTTGAAACTTTTCTAAGTACCAAGCCAAATGTTCACTTCTTCCACCTTGAATAACTTTTGCTATGGACTTCAAATGGAAAAAGTTCCTTAATCAAAGTTGTATCTATTTAAAACCTCTTAAATTTGGTAATAAGTTTGACCTCATTTGAATTTGGCATGAATGAGTTATGCATTTTAGAAGTTGAGTAAAATCACGTGTTCAATGGTAATGGTCCAAAATGACCTATCACGTTTCCTCTTGGCACATGCATTTGTAAGTTGAATTTGAACTTATTCCAAACATCAAAGTTGAAAATTACATCTTGAATTTAATCATGGAACTTGAATGGCTTTCATATCATAAAAATGAGCAAGTTATGATCTTTGTAAGTTGACCTCCTAACTAGGGTTCAGACAAAATGCTCTATAATATTTCACCATAAAAATTGACTTTACAAGAAAAAATAGCTCTTGAATTCAACATGAAAGTTGTTTTTAATGTCATAAGGAGTAACTTTTCTCTTGGAATAATTTTCATATGACAAAAATTGTAGGAGATAGGGTCTAGGGAACCCCAATTTTGACTAGTTGACTTTCTCTGGTCAACCACCATGAACTAACTTGCAAACTTGAAGTTATCTTGATCTTTTGGACTCATGGAGAATCATATATTTGTAATATGATTTAATATGAAGTATCCCTTGATATATTTAATCAAATGATGAAGAAACTTATTGAGGAAGTCAGACAAGATACCCAGATGAATTAGGGCTTCCAAGGCAAACAAGCTTCAAGCTCTTGATGATTTCTTGACCCAAATGATATGTGAAGACCATGGGGATCCATACATGATGTCTAGAGTCAATGTAAACGACATCTTGATTGATCTCCTTGCATTGAGGGTCTTAAACCATAGATATGAGCTTGATGGAGCATGGGTGAACACACACACTACCTACAAAAGAAACAAACTACAAATAGACATATTTTTGGCATTTTGGTTAGTAAATATTGAAAAACAAAGTATGATACAATCAAATATGTTGGGTGACCTCTCCCAAAGAAAACCCAATGAATGAGGGGTAAGGAGGATGTGAAGGTGTGATCCCAAAGCTAATGCATATGATGAGATGACATGAGGGATCTTAGGGTCAAAATTGGGGTCTTACAATAACAAAAACATTTGGGAAGATGAAATGAAACAAAATGATATGGAAAACCAATAATGTTCATGGATTTTCATTTATGATAAGTATCAAACAAGTTATGGTGCTAATCATACAATGTATCACTTTAACATGCCAAAACTAGGTCAAATCAAACATGAAATTGAATAAAAATGAAAAGGACCTAAAAATGAAAAGTTGACAGAAGAAAAATGTTCCCCAATTTCCTACCAACATCAATATGGAAACACAAATCAAGCATCAAAATTTGAAGTCCATTCTCAAGTAAAAAAACTGGCATAAACATCAAAATCAAGACACAAATGAGAACTAAATGAAAAAGGGTTCAAATGAAACAACTTCCAACATAAGAAAGTCTCTAACTCATATTGAAACCAGGGATGCAATCATTTCACATTGATCATGCATCAAGAACAAGTTACTACTTGAACCAAGCAAAAAAGGGAAAAAGAAAACCCTAATTTTGGACTTTAAGAAATAAGCTTCAAATTAAAAAATGCTCAACACAAAAGACGTCACCAATCACCTATGGAAACCAAAAATGTAACTATATATCATTTATGAACCACTTTGGAACACTTAGGGTTTTCAAACTTTGGAAATAAATGAATAATAAACCCTAAGATCAAACTAAATGAAAGATGCTTCAAAACAGAAAGCTTAAAAGAAGAAAAGTGTCACCTATTACATAAGGATCACTCACAAAAAATTTGGGATTTTTATCATGTAATCTAAAATCACTATGATTTAAATACATTAAAAATAATATAGAAAAAGAGAAAAAATATTTTTAATTTTTTATTGGTCATAAAAATAAACCAAAATCATATTATGGAAGAGAAAATTATTCCCAACAACTTTAATGTTGGAAATTTTTTCAAATTCCAAATGGTTTGAGAAATATTAAATAAACAAAATATATAGAATAAATAACAAAAAATAATAAAACTGTAATCCAATGGAAATTAGGGGAACAAGGTCTATGGTAAACAAACACGCAGATTCGTCCCTTTTCCTCATTAATGAGGTGGCTCAATATGAGCCACTAGATCCAATGAAGACACACCATAGCGTGTGTTTCTTAATGCATAGGAACACAAACAGATTTTAAAATTTGGAGGGACCACACTGTAAGACCCTAATTTTGACCCTAAGATCCATCATGGCACCATATCATTGCTCATTGCATTTGCCTCAAGGATCATAGCATCTTGGCTCCTTAACCCTAGGGTTGGGACTTATGTGAGTTGGTTTGAGACCACCAAGCATGCTTGAATTGTATATTATTGCTTTTCTTATTTTGTTTACTAACCAAAAGCATAAAAATATGTCACTAACATCTTTTGTTTTGAAGCTCAAGCAGTCATGAGATCCCTTGCTCCTAGGAGGCTCTTATGCTCATTAAAGTGGCCAGATGAAGATGAAAGCAAGCATGACAATGGTTCACAAGATTATCAATCATCATATATGTCTCCCAAGTATCTCAATTTTCCAATTTGATCAAGATAAACCAAAGGGCTTGAGGATTGTTTCCCAAGGAAACCCTAATTCAACTGTGCATTGACTGTGCCTTGCTCATGAAGCAACCTCAACCTATGATCAAATTAAATCAAGGTAAGTTCCTTCATTCATTATTTTATGAATTTATGAGCCTATGTGAGTGTCCTCAATCATTCATTCATCAAGATTTGAAGTTCGGACTTGAGAAGTTAACAAGTCAAGTCATCTGACTATTTTGAGATCCACTGAGACCTAACTTTTGATGTGTTTGTTAAATGAAGATTACCTCAATAGAAAACATATTCTTAAGAACCATATGAACAACTTTAATGTTCATAAAAAATCCATTTGAAACTTGGAAGGTCATCATTCATTTCAAAACATTATAGGTCATTTTGACTGAAACCCTAATTTTGGGTCAACTTCCCAAGGACCTAACATCTTCATTTTTTATGATTTCTGGGTGAGACCAATTTAGTTGGAAATTTTAAGATGTCTAATTCAAATGTTATGTTGGAAAAAATTTCATAATCCTAAAAGAAACACATGTGATAATACAAAACATTATAGGTCACTTTGGACCAAAGCCATTGAATCTTGAAAAAGTCCAACTTCAAGTGCCCATAACCTTCTCATTAAAAATCCAAATGATGAAAAAATTAAGTCCAAATTGATCATATTGAAAATATCTACAACTTTGGTGTTGGAGGTTTTTTCATTTGAGGCTTGCATCATTGAAACAAAAGGGCTTGAAGTTGGTCACTTTTGGCAAATTTTTCAAAGACATGTTTTGTACATCAAACTTCATGGCCAGTTTTCACAATTTTCCAAACTCCAAAAGGATTTTTCCCAAAATAGCTTTTTTTCCTTGTTTCAAGACCTTTCCAACCATTGCTCACATGCCTATATTTGGATTTTCTATATGGGACTTTCGAAGAGGGGAACATTTAGGCCCAATTATGGAATTCACATTGAATCTTCATGCACAAGCAACTCCCATTCAAATCACCTGTCTATTTCACTTCAAAATCAACTCACCTTGCATTTCCAATTGGTTTTGGGCCTCACATGCGCCTGTACAGGCCCATGCATGGAGGACCCAATGATCATGCACACGAGTATTTTCCCTCCTTGCTTGCAGCTACAACTATAAGTACCATGCTTGCTTCATTCAATTTTCACCATGGAATCAACCTGAAGCTCTGCAGAATTGGAAACCCAACCATACCAAAGGAATTCTCATTTTTAATTTCTCATTTCAAGTTTGAATTTCAACAAAATCAGTTGATCTGCAATACTAATTCCTTAGCCTTGCATTCACATCATACCTCAAGATCAAACTGCAAGCAAGAATTGGAGCAGACCGTGCTGTTTAAAGCTACACTTTAAAGGTTCATTGCTCAACTGTTTTGATACATATCTCATCATATATTGTGATTTGCTTGTGTTTATTTGGTTCTCTGAAGTCGTCGTGTGAGAGGCAAGCCAATGGTGGCTTTGATTTTGTGAATTGATGCATTTCAGATTGAACACCTGGATTTTCCATCTCAGATTTCTCATTCCATAGAGATCTTGAGAGAAATCCAAGGTTACAGGGGTGATGTACATCACCCCAGCTTCATTTTGGTATAAGGCACGTGTATTTTAGTTGAGGTTTGAAAACCTGCAACTGGTGGTCGGTTTCTGTTGGCTCACCGGAGAAGACGGTGGTTTCCACCACCGTCCCCACGTGGATGCACCTTGGCCATTGGATGGTGATTAAATGATCTAATCCTGGCCTTTGTTTCCATTGACTGTTTTTAATTTGTTTTGTTTCGCGCTTGACTCAAATGCATGGTACGCGCGCGCCTCAACACCCTTGGATGTTGCCACGTCAATTAATGAAGTCCATCCAAGGGGCGCTAATTTTCCATATTTTCCAATTTTTGTTTTATTTTTCTTTTATTCCATTTATTTTCAAAAATTTATAACTCCTTTATTTGGAATCACAAAAATATGGGACCAATTGCAAAATTTTTCTTTTAAAATCTAGTTTCATAATCTGATTTTAAATTATTTTTGTGATTCCATTTAATATTTTTTTGTGAATTATTTTGTTTTTGATAGTTTTTAATTCATTTTAAATGCTTTCTGATATTCAAAAATTCCAAAAATATTTTCTTAACACATATGGATGATGATAAGTCTATGAAAAATATTCTCATCAATTTCTTAATTGATTTGAGATTTATTTGAGATTTTAGTTCATTTGTGTTATTTTTCTTGATTTTTAATTGTTTTGAAATAGTTTATGTTTTCAAAAAATGTTGAAAAAATTTGTCAAAACTTTGTTTGACCATGTTAGACTTATGATGATTCATTTGGACTTATCCAAGTTGATTTGAATTGAATTTGAAGTTTGACCATATTTTGTTCATTTTATTTTATGTATTATTTTAATTCCAAAAAATACCAAAAATATGTTTGACCTTTCTTGACTTTTCTAATCTTCATTTCACTTCTGTTTACCATTGGTTGATGATGATCCCATTCACATTTGACCATTAAGTTTTGGTTATGTCATTTGAATTCTTCTTTATCCATTTCATTTTCATCTTCATCTTTTTCTTCTTTTTCTATTGGCCAAGGAGTTAATGATTTGTGGTTAGTCTTGACATATGGGAGGCTTAACCTTCTTTGATCCAAATCAAATTCAACTTGATCAAAGATCAAGTGAATTGCTTTGTGTCCAAGATAGGTTGCTTCTTGGTCAAGCAAAGAACTTAAAATCCATACAAGGCCTTCCTTCTTTCCTTTTGGCATGACAAGTTGTAGGAGCTTGGCTTACTAGTCATGATCTCTAACTTGTGTTTATTTGCCTATAGTTTTATTGATCGGCCTCAGATAGGTGTGACTACTACATTAGTCCACTTACGATTGCTTAACATAACGCTAAATTGCCTTATGGCACACTAACACTAACTACTAACACTAACTTTAATTCAAGCATTTAATTCTTGCAATTTATTTTAATGCAATTTAATTTCTTGCTCATTTATTCATATTGCCTTTTTCCTTTGCTCACTTGAGCTCATATTTTATGTTTATGTTATTTTCCTTTTGCTCACTTGAGCTCATTATTGTATATAAATATATTGTGGTTTTGTGCTTGTTTTGTTTTTGTTTGTGTGAATCCGATGCAAAAAGGAGAAAGGACTTAGAATTAGGACCGTACCTATGCTTAATGGAGTTCAAGAGCAACTAGGCCTCATGCCTTTAGAATGCTAAATTTGTTGAAGAGCAACTAGGCCTCATGCCTTTAGAATGCTTAATCTTGAAGTTGACTTGAAAGGACCCCTAATCTAAACTCACTCTTTGTCCATTCTTCTTATTGCATTGTGAACTTTTTGATTGTTTGTTCTTGTGTGTTAGGGATTCCAAACTTGAGATAGTAAGAAGGACCATTGTCATGAGCATCCAAGTTAAAAAAGACAAGCCAAATGAAGATCCTAGGAGCTTGAATGTTTAATTATCTTTATTGCTTGTTGTTTGCTAAGTCCAAAGGAAAGAAGCATCTTGAATCATCTTTATGATCTCAAGAAAGGAACTCCAAGGGTTTTATCTCTTATCTCATCTTTGCATGTTTAGGACTAGCCCTTATCTTCTTCTCTCCACTCTAACCCAAGGCAAACTCATTTTGTGCAAACATTGACATTGTTTTCAAATTAGAAACCTAGGCATTATGCCTTTGATTTTTCAAACTCTTTTCATTAATACATATTTTGAATGAACCTTAAGTCAACTTTGACTTCTTTTTGTAAATACTTCTAACTTGTAAATACAACTCACTTCAAGTGATTTTTGTGGTTCCAATGGCCATCTTTGTTAAAACCTTTTTCATAAACATTAGTCATTAGGTTTGAGTTATCATAGTGGTTGATGTAAACCTCACCTTATCCTTAGTGATTGGACTATAAGTCTTCCATACTTATTATAGGGTGGATCCCTCACTAGTATGTTGAAGCTCTCCTCACATGGTGGATTGTTGGTTTAGGTTGAGTTTTCTCCCTTTGATAACAAAAGACCCTAAGGTTTTTGGTCAAATCAATTCACCCATATTTTGAGATTTTTACCCCGAACTACGAGGTTTTGATCCTACCTTTGTGATGGTACGTAGGCAATGGGTTTATCCATTCAAACAACAAAATTGTAAATAATTTGTATATTCTTTTCTCATCTCCCCAATATTGTTTGCACAAATTTTTTCACAAATACCAACCTACAATACACTTTGCAAAAAGGGCTCCCTTAGAGTACTAAGGATGTTTTGGGTGCTTAAAACCTTCCCATTGCATAACCAACCCCCTTACCCAGATCTCTGACATTTTTATTAGTTTTTGACTTGATAAAAATTCTCGGTTTTTGTTCGCTTTCTAACCTTTCCTTTGGATAAATAGAAGTGTGGTGGCGACTCGAATTGTATGATTTACTTTTGATTTAGTCAATAAATCTAAAGGTAACGAATACCCCGCTACACACACATCACACTCTCATTGGTCCAATTTGAAGTTTGGAGGGAGGAACTTGTGGTCTCCTGAGAAGATGACCGGACCACCATGGGCGGTGGCTGGTTTCTGGAAAAAATGCAAACAACTTCAAAATGAAAAAATCAAAAGAGCAAAGTTGCTCAGAATTTCATGAAGAGAAAGATGGTGGGATCCAAAATTATTTATGAACAACCAATAATGCAAATCAAAGTTGGTACCAAAATGAAACCCTAGACTACAAATCAGGGTTAAATGTTACTCAGTTCATAAAAATGCAATTAAATGATATAATGATCATCAGGAACAAATTTCCAACAACATGGCATCAAGAAATTTAAGATTTGGTTCAAGTTTTATACCTCTTGAAGATCACTCGAATGGATGACTTTAGAGCACTAGTTCTCCCTCCATGGGTCACTATTCTGCTTGCTTCAAGTTGTCACACCTCCACCACACTTTAGAGAACATTACTGAGCCAAAGGAAAAGCTTGAAGGTGCTTGAGTTTTGAAAACCGATTCAAAGTTCAGAGGTTCAAATGAGAAATTTTGCAGAGGTTCAATGGCTATCCAAACTTAGAAATGGAAGTGTAGTCTCTCTCTCTCTCTCTCTCTCTCTCTCTCTCTCTCTATATATATATATATATATATATATATATATATATATATATATATATATATATGTATTGGTCGATTGCTGAATGCTTTCAATTAGGTTAGAGGGAAAAATGGAGTTTTGTATAATCTTGCAAACCAATTTTTGGTGAGGTGGCCTTTGTACCTTGCTAATGGCATGTGCAGACACATTACACTTTCCACCATTCTTTTTTGAATCCAAATTCGTGGCCAGCTGCCATTGTCCTTACTCATTTTGGTGACTTGCTTCCAAAAAGGTGAAAATGCAAAATTGGGGAATATGGGACAAAGGCATGGTCCAGGTAGTGGATGAGTGCAAACATCAAATACAAATGGGCCTTTCATGATCTGTTTGAGATCCAATTGCAACAAGGTTGATTGGTTTGGGAGAAAAATTCTTTTGGCCAAAATCTCATTATGGCTCGGGTTGGAAGACAAGTCATGGTTTGAGCCCTCAACAATGGCATATCTTGATGCACACACACCACATAATTGGTATATTATGAAATGACACAAAACATTTAGCTTAAAAGTGTGTAATTTGGAAAATGGCTATGTGACATAAATGGATAACTTGAAATGCAAGGTAAAAGGTGATCCAATTGATTTTTGGCTTGAATCAACCTCAAACAATGATGCACACAAGTCCTATGAACCATTTGTGAGGTGTTTGAGTTGGAAAAACACCCAAAAAGCCTTTATATAAAAACCTCATTTTTTCACTTTTCGACAATTTTGGCAACTTTGAGGTTTGCACTACAAGTCCTTGATCTATGCATTTTTGGCCTTTGGACAATGAATGAAGTTGTAGAGAATGAAAAAACAAGATCATAGCAAAATAAACCAGCTCATTTGGATCAAAACTGAGAAAGTTATGGGGTGGTGAAATTGGCAAAATGACATATAATGTATGGACCTCATTCATCCTTTTCTATTTAAAATTGGCCTTGGATGTGTGAAGATCAAATGTTCAAAATGGTTGAAAGATTGAATTTGCAAGAAGAATCAACTGAATTGGCCAACAATTGAAGGAGTTATGATATTTTAAAGATGGCCCCAAAATCACTAGGAACCAAAGATGACCTATAATGTTTTCCCAAAATAAATGGGATTCCACTCAAAGTTGGACTTTATGATAAAAAGAAAACTAGTTAGGAATATCCTCAAGATTGATGTGGTGAAAATAACCACTCCATTTGGATTAAAATTCACCAAGTTATGGTCAATTGAAGTTGGGAAAAAATCAGGGTACTGCATAGGGAGACCTTCTAACTCAAAAGCTAATCCAAGCTAAATCTATTCTTGAACAATGAAACAAACTTGTATAGGGTCACGATTGGATAATATTAGAAAAAGAATAGGCTCTATATGGCAAGTATTAACCAAGTTATGACCTTGGGAAGTTCAACTTGAAGATTAGGTCAAAACCCTATACAACTTGAGATGTTTTGCCTTCAAAAATGGTTTTCCATCCATAATTGGTTCTTGATATATGAATAGAAGTTGTATATGATGAAGATTAGAGTCCAATGAAAAAATAACCACATTCAAATCCTGCTGGATGAAAATGTTATGACCTTTAGAAGTCAACATAGCCAGTCTTAGAGCTAATGAAACAATTCTTTGTGATGACTTACACAAATAAAGACCAAGTGATGTTGAGATCCATGCACATTATGATATTCAATTCCAAATTATAAAACTTTAGTGATTGAGACCATAATTCCCTTTCTTCTGATCTTCAAATTTCTCAAACCTTGCACCAAACAAATATAAAAGATACAGGCATAACACAAAAGCAAAAACCTATCTAAATGCATGAAGTTAGTGATGAATGATGCAAATTCAATGTGTATACCTTTGAGCCAAGTATATGGTGACAAGAGACCAAACAAGTTAAAGATAAGACAAGTAATAAGGCAATGGGTGATACAATGAGTGAGATACCAAATCCTAGCTTGAACAAATAGCCAAAGAGAGGTTACCAAGACCATAATCACTTAGATCCATTCTTGTGATCATATTAGGTATTGATAAGTTGAGAGTATGAATGCAATTCTTGATTGATATGCTATGAAGCTTAGGGGTAAAAATTGGGGTATGGCATTAAGGAGTGATCACGAGCGTTGAATGGTGACAACGACTCTACTCAGTCCACACAAATGAATTCTTTCAGTCTCAATGCTAACTGCTACGAATGAAGGCTTTGAGTGAGTGAGAGAGAGAGAGAGAGAGAGAGAGAGAGAGAGAGAGAGAGAGAGAGAGAGAGAGAGACAAAATTTCATCAAGTGAAATGCTTTTTCACAAGAGTTCTATTTATAGAACCACTTGTGTGTGCTGCAAGCTAAAAAGCCCACTTAAGTGTATGTGGCCCATATCTTATAGTATACCGAAAATCACTTAAGCGCGTCGTACTTTACCATATTTCGTATTCTACTTAAGTGCACCGTACCTTACGATATTCTACAATTCACTTAAGTGCACCGTACCTTACCGTGTTCCTTATTTACTCTATCTCTTACCAATCCGTCCTTTTGTGTGTGACCCTGTAGGTTTTCACGACATTGGCAATTATATTAAATCACGTATTTAACATAATAAACAATGAGCGGTATCTAGCAACACATTACAGCTACCCAAAACACGAAAATGTCATGTAATTTGACAAATCCCTTTTTTGTGATAATAATTGTGTGTACAATTATCCTTTTTACCCTTATGTCTATATTGCCAATATTGAGCCCTTAGACAATTATCCTGTTACGCAGGATGGGCGAATTCCATCTAGGTCACTCATGTCCCTCAACATGCTTTGTGGAGTACCCATCAAATTTCTTTATGATCATCCAGTTACGAACAATCTTATATCAGTAATAAAACACTCGACACTACATCTAGGGTCATAGTGGTTTCAGGTCGAAGGGTGGTATACACCACTATCACCATGAGAATAACTTATGACACTTTGCATAACATTCTATGTAGTATTCTCATAGTGGGTCAATCCAGTATAAATATTACTCCTAATATTCATACTTTACAATAATTGGAACATAAGCATGGTTTCTATTTACCAAAATGTAGAGCATTGAACTCACTTTACAATGTAGACCTCATATCAATCGGAGTTAAGAATCTCGTTTTATGGTGGAAATAGAAAAACAAGTCATTGCACATGTCAGAAGCATACATGATAGTATGACATCATAAGTCAAGTAATAATTATAATTCATATATGGTTTCCTCAAAAGTTCTCTAATTAATCTACTTAAGCATTATGTGAAGTTTTCACACGACCTGCTTTAGCCTAAGTTAACCTACTTACACACCACATAGTAGGCGACCGTCTGATCATCCTATGATTAGGTTAACTGTACTCAACAGGGAAATTAGTGTGGAATAAGAACCTATAAACTCCACTACATTGTATCTCCTTGTGTTATCTTTCCAACATAATTGACCGCACCTCATTTTGAGTTATAAAATTCAAATTATGACAAAACATAGTTTTGAACACAATTTGATTTTCTAATTCGAATCAAGTGTAAACTATGATTCGAATCAATTTAGATAGGGGCCACCCAGAATGCTATGATTCACATTATATCTCCCAGTATAAATCTCTAATTTGAATCAAATCGGTTTGTATTGCATTTCTGCAGAATTTCTGCTTCCTGATTCGAATCAAATCCTGGAATTTCAAAATATCACTTATGTTTCATGCTTTTCTCAATCCAAAGACATGGTAAGTCACATTATCATACTTTAACATCAACTAACATCTTAAGAAGTTCAAAACACAACAAAATCACACATATAAGACAACAATACTTGAACTCATAAACTTTCATCAAGTTTCTTCATTTATTAACATCTCAACACAATCAACACATCATCATATCATCAACCATCTTCAAATATCATGGATTGACACTTTTAAGCATACACGACAACAAGAATGCCATGTACCAACATCAATTTCATGCATCTAGTAAGATTCACACAAAAAATCCTAATTCCCTTTCTCATGAAAATACTCAAAAGTTAAATCTAATTAGAAACTCGCCTTAAATAAAGTAGTTGACGAAGAAATTGAGATGATTTGTTGAAGATGATGATTATGGTGATTAAGTTTCTTCCATGAGTTTCTTCTTCTTCTCTTTTTTTCTCTCTGTCTCCTATTTTCCTCTTCTTTTCCCTTCTCTTTCTCTTTCTCTTTCTCTTTTCCTTTCTTCTTATCTTACTAACAATAAATATATATATATATATATATATATATATATATATATATATATATATATATATATATATATATATATATATATTTGGATAGTAAGAAAGTGAAGGGAAATATCTCAAAAGAGATTTGTGTCCCTTAGTAACAATTAATTATTTAACAATGTTATCAAAATGTCATTTTTTTTAATTAGTAAAAGTCAAACAATTGAGTAAGAATTAAATTCAACAGAGATTACTAGTTATTCTACTTGTTTCAATTGACAATAAATAAAGCAACATATAAAATATTTTACAATCAACTTTTAAAAAAAATAAAATAAAACAAAAATAAAAATATTTTAAAATCATAAATTTAAAAGCTTGAAAATGATACAATAATTATTTCCCCAAAATTAAACCAATTCATTTAATAGTTTAATATTATACATAAATATTTGATACAAAACTATCTGCGACATTTTATTTATTCAATTTTAAATGTTAAAATTTTAACACTTAAAAAGCGATTCCTTATTACTAAATATTTGCATATTGAATCCATATTCTTAAATACTTGAAAATGAAAAATTGACGTAAGGACAAACATGATTATAACATGGGTATATATATTTTTTGTTGACCAAATATATTTTGAAGAGTATTATAATATATTAGTCTCCTATCTTCTTTATTTTAATTTAAAAACGTTAACTATTTCGTGCATATTCGTTCTCTTACATAAGTTTTCCTCTCTATTTCACTTACTTTTTTGTCTCATTAGAAACCACACGTTTACATATATAAAATCTCTTATTCCCTCTCATCTATTTCTTTTCTTTTTTATATAAAAGCAATATATTTATTATATTTTCTTAATATTATCACACTACTCACATTAAGTAGTTGAGAGACATATAGAGGTTAGACCAGATGTTTGACTCAAAATGCACAGTGCTAGCATTAAAATGAAAGAGCAATATATATATGAAATAGTGTAAAGTCCACATCCACTTATATATATGAATTCTAAGCTAAGTAATGTAGTTAGTTATCCCTCAAACCTTATCAAATCAAAACCTAAAACATATCTATTTCCTCAAATATTCATAGTCTAACAAGAATATCAAACTCCTCAAAAAAAATATTAATTTAATTTTTTGTATATATCATTTTGCATTCACATGCAAAATGACCCTTAAGTAAATACTATATGTCATGAGTTGAATTTTGTTTCAAAATATTGAAAATATGTGTGCACGTGCCGTGGCATACAAATGAATTATTGTTTCTTAAAAGCATTGATCATGTCAAATGATGTTTTTTTATGAGCTAGTAAAGTGTCTTACGTAATTCACAAATAGTTTAATGTAAAAATTTTGATTAGTAAATAAATATATAAAATATGGAAAATATGCATGCTTGGTGGGTTATAAGTAGAAGTTGTAGGTTAGAAATTTGGAAAGACATTGAAAGCATAACCAAATTGGCTTCTCTAAGCAACCTTTTTTCTTTCACTCACATCTCATATTTATATATTTATATATAAATAAATAAATAAACATCATATATTTATATTATATTATTATATTATTATATTATTATATCTAAATAAATATCTATATGTATATGTTTGTTAGCCAAAATGTTGGCATCAATCTTCCCACTTTCTAACGGAAAACTTCCCATCTTCCCCACCATATATTCTCTTCCCATGTCTCTTTCCACTTCTTGTCTTCAATATTGTTAGTTAATTTGTTTCCCTCACCTCCTCTTATATATATACACCCCTTTTCATCTTCCACTTTGCTTTGATATATATTCTTAATTTTCATATACCTTTGAATATTCATCTTGAATTAGGGTTTCAGTTTGGGAAGAGATAATATGTGTAGTAGAGGCCATTGGAGACCATCTGAAGATGAGAAGCTTAAAGAGTTGGTGGAAAGCTATGGACCTCATAATTGGAACGCCATAGCTGAAAATCTCAGAGGAAGATCAGGTAAAATTAATGATCATATATAGTTAATTATTCTAATTGTTTCATTCAACTCAAAGTAAAAAATTAATATTTCAACAACTATAGAATATGTATGTGGATGAAAAAGATAGCATATCAACCCACTTAACTCTTAGGTAAGATATTTGTGATAGTTTGGTAATATATAATAGTTTCATAGTAAAAAAAATATTGGAATTGCACAGACACAATTAGGTGATCCTTGGAGAAAAATATAAATTAATTGTGTAATATAATTACGTTTTTTAATAAATAATATTAGTGTTAAATAAGTTAATTAGCTAGATACAGTTTTGTATTGCTATAGATTGAATATGTCACTAATTCATTGATTTTTTTTCTAGGGTTTGGTTCAAAGATCATGAAATATAATTTTTCTTAGTGCAACATCACCATAATTTTACAAAACACTTTTTTCACATATTTTTACTAGAGTATTAAAGGCTATTCAAAGAATATTCGCCTGAAGATATCATTTATCATATTATTAGTTTGTAAAAATTAATTATAATATAAGCTAATTATTTTTGTCATGAGTTTCATTAGGGAAAAGTTGTAGGTTAAGATGGTTCAATCAATTGGACCCAAGGATAAACAGAAATCCTTTCACTGAGGAAGAAGAAGAGCGTCTGATAACTTCTCATCGGGTTCATGGCAATCGATGGGCCGTAATTGCGAGACACTTCCCCGGCCGGACCGATAACGCTGTGAAGAATCATTGGCATGTGATGATGGCGAGGATTCGTCGCGAAAGATACAAGATCTATGCAAAAGGTCCTCTTGATCATCACATAATTTTCTCTCCAAATGATCATCAAACAAACTTTGAGACAAGAAAACTTTATTCTTTTGTTGAGAACTATCATGAAAAGAATAATCACTCAAGTGTCTCGTATAACCCTTTCCAATTTCCGAAGTTTCAGTTTCAAGATCCAAGTTCTTGTTCCACAATGCTTCAAGGTTAGGTACATCCATTTTCAAGTGTGATACTAATGAACATTGGTAATGAAAATGTTAATTTTGTTTGTTTGATATTGTATAGATAAAACTCAATCAATTGAGTTCTATGATTTTCTTCAAGTAGATTCCAATAAAAGTGAAGTTACTGATAATGCTAGAAGAGATGAGGAGGAAGTGAATCAGGATGTTGTGGAGCTGAAGAACAAAGAAAAACATGTTCCATTCATAGATTTTTTGTCTACTTCAAGCTGCTAACATAGTTGCAAAATTAAGTGATTCTCCAGCCATTTGTATGAAATCAATTGAGCTTAATTAATTAGAACCGTACCTCAACCTATGAACATGTACTAATCATACACATGTATAATGTATTTAACGACATATGTACACTTGTAACATGTAAAAAACAAATGAAAACAGGTTTATTGAAAAAATTGAAGAAAAGGTATAGTATATGATTAATATTTTATTTGTTCTATAGCTAGGTCGTATGCATATATTATATTTCAAAAGGAACCGAAAATATCGATAGTAGGTGAAGTTCACCTTATAAGGTTTTCGATACGATGTTTAATAGACAAAAAAAAGAGTGTATCTACGAAATTAACATTATGTTCAAGTCACTGAAGTTAAAGAGAAAGAACATACAAGTGTGTAATGAGTTTTTACTTTGATATGTCACACTTACTTAAGAACGAATTATCATCGATAAACGCAATATGCGAGGAATTGTTAGATGGATTCCAATATTTGACATCAATGCGGTCTATGACTTCAGTGTGAGACTCTCTAAAGAGAATACATCTGTTTGTCGAGATTGAATCCCTTCGTATCAATTTCTTTCATTTCTTTATTATGCCATATTAACCAATAAATCTATTATTTTTTCTCTTTTTTTAAACTATTATTTTTTTAAGTAATATTATCAACCATTAGATTAGAAAAAGAAAAGGTTGAATCAAAAGATTATGAAAGGATTCAAGTCCCTAGTTCATCGTATTAAATGGATCGAATTTTAGACTGAACCTTTACATTTTTATTGAATTGTTTGGACCGTTCATAACATATTATTGAGTTGTTTGAATAATTATTCTTAAAATATTATTTTAAATATTTCATCATATAATTAAAACTTTTTTTGGATATCAAAATTTCAAATAATCAAAACTTTTTCAAATAATTTTTCATAACAATCATTTTTTAGATACAACTTCTTTTGAAAAAAATTGTAATTTCTATTATATTTTGATTTTCAGTGTGCTTATGTTATAGAATATCAAAATTAATTTTTCAACTATAAAAAAAAATATAAAAAATTTATAATATATTAAAAAATAAAATTTGTAAAACTCATTTTTAAAGATATGAAAACAAAAAATTAATTTTTTTAAGCCGACAGACTCTATATCACATATAATATTCACAAATTCAAGAAATTAGTGTATGCAGATTTAGATAGTCGTAGAGATATACGTTTAACTCAAATGTTAATAAACTTAGAAGAAAAAAAAACAATTGAAATTCGAAAAAAAAAAAGTTAATGAGAGAAAATTTAAGAGATGCATGGTGTTTGAGGTCTTGGCAGGAAGGTGGGTATTGTAAGGGACTCAATTATTTCAACTAACCAATCAACTTTTATCTATGGGTGGTAGTGGTTCATGAGATTGTAGATATCACAAAGAAGAGAAAGTTGTCAACTATTTAAATTAAAATTTGGAAAAGACACAATTTGGAAAAGACTTGATTTGTTACCTAGAAATTCAAGAAATATGAAATTGCATTTATATATTTTCTGTGCATATTTGGGCTCCTATTCATATTATAAAGCAAAGTTAGTCTAAAAGCTAAACGATTTAAGTTAGTATTTTAGGTTTTAAAATTTTGAATTCAAAAATTAAATCTACAAATAAGATATAATATAATAAATAAGATTTAAATAGTTCTTTATTAGAATTGGTAAAAGTGTGGATTTCATATTTTTTATAACATAGGTTCAAAGTTTGACATCAACAAAAATAAGTTTGAAATTGTCATTGATTTATATATATATATATATATATATATATATATATATATATATATATATATATATATATATATATATATATATATATATATATATATATATATATATATATATATATATATATATATATATATATATATATATTATTGGAACTCATGAACCATTGAATGGTATTATTTCATATATCATACCAATTGAGAGTTACAGTAAATATATAGCAAAAGATACAAAAAAGCTAACGGTAACACATGATAACAGATTTCCTCAAATAGTGGAAATAGTGGACCAAGTCATAAAGACTATTAGACTAAGTCATTAAGGCTAATTAAGAGAGGTTTTCTAATACTCCCCCACAAGCTGGACTATGTACAGACATAAGGCCAAGCTTGATAATAAAACTGGAAAATGCAGGAGCAGCAAGGGGCTTAGTGAAAAAGTCAGCAAGTTGTGCAGTGGATGGAATTGGAAACAGTTTCATGAGACCAGTTTCTAATTTTTCGCGAACAATGTGACAGTCGATTTCGATGTGTTTCGATCTTTCATGGAAAGCTGGATTATGGGCAAGGTAGACTGCTGATCTGTTGTCGCAATAAAGGGATGTTGGCGATGTGAACTTTATGTGAAGATCGTTGAAAAGATAATGTAACCATTGGATCTCGCAAGTAAGTGCAGCAAGCGCTCTGTATTCAGCTTCAGAGCTGGAACGGGAGACAGTCGTCTGTTTCTTTGATTTCCAGGAAATAAGGGATTTGCCCAGAAAGACTGCGAACCCAGTTGTAGATCTGCGTGTTGTTGGGCAAGTTGCCCAGTCACTATCTGCAAAACCAGAAAGAACCAAGTCAGAATTGGATGGATAAAATAAACCCTGAGCAGGATTCAGTTTTAAATATTGAAGGATTCACATAGCAGCCTTAAAATGATTGTCAGTAGGTTGTGAAACGAACTGACTAAGCTGTTGGACAACAAAGGAAATGTCAGGACGTGTTGTGGTTAAACAGAGTAACTGACCAATTAACCTTCTATATTGAGTTATATCATGAAATAGAGGTGAATCAGTACAAATAAGTTTGATAGAGGAATTGTATGGAGTGGGGGAAGGTTTAGAGGCGAGCATACCTGTTTGGCTAAGTAAGTCAAGAGTGTAATTGCGTTGATTGAGTAAGATACCTGATGTAGAACGAGCCACTTCCAGTCCAAGGAAGTAACGTAAAGGACCTAGGTCCTTAATACGAAACTTAGAGTGAAGAAGGGCCTTGACACTACAAATTTCTGTGACATCATTACCTGTTAAAACAATATCATCGACATAGACTAACAGAGCAGTAAAAAGATTATTAGGAGAAAATTTAGTGAAAAGTGAATGATCAAGAAGGGGAGTGACGAGGACAAGTGAGGGATTTTCGTTAGGGTGGAGATAGTAGGGGTTGGAGGGATTGGTGGCGAAATCGGAAAAGGGGACGGCGGCGGCCATGAAAACAGAGGTGGTGTGGGGAAGAAAAAAAAGGTTTCAGAAAAAGAAGAACAAGTTCTTGAATATGAAGAGAGAAAATTCAAGAAGAAAAAAAAGAAATCGGCAATTTAGTGTAGGAAAGTGGATTTTGCGTATTGAAGGAGAAATATAATCTGGAAATTTTGGAAAGAAGCAATTAAAAGATGGCACGTGTTGGGAGAAGATAAGAAGGAGACAAAATAGTGAAAGAAGGAAAGGGAAAGCCACACAAGATGGAGGAGAAGGAAAGATATCAGGCTGATACCATATTGGAACTCATGAACCATTGAATGGTATTATTTCATATATCATACCAATTGAGAGTTACAGTAAATATATAGCAAAAGATACAAAAAAGCTAACGGTAACACATGATAACAGATTTCCTCAAATAGTGGAAATAGTGGACCAAGTCATAAAGACTATTAGACTAAGTCATTAAGGCTAATTAAGAGAGGTTTTCTAATACTCCCCCACAAGCTGGACTATGTACAGACATAACGCCAAGCTTGATAATAAAACTGGAAAATGCAGGAGCAGCAAGGGGCTTAGTGAAAAAGTCAGCAAGTTGTGCAGTGGATGGAATTGGAAACAGTTTCATGAGACCAGTTTCTAATTTTTCGCGAACAATGTGACAGTCGATTTCGATGTGTTTCGATCTTTCATGGAAAGCTGGATTATGGGCAAGGTAGACTGCTGATCTGTTGTCGCAATAAAGGGATGTTGGCGATGTGAACTTTATGTGAAGATCGTTGAAAAGATAATGTAACCATTGGATCTCGCAAGTAAGTGCAGCAAGCGCTCTGTATTCAGCTTCAGAGCTGGAACGGGAGATAGTCGTCTGTTTCTTTGATTTCCAGGAAATAAGGGATTTGCCCAGAAAGACTGCGAACCCAGTTGTAGATCTGCGTGTTGTTGGGCAAGTTGCCCAGTCACTATCTGCAAAACCAGAAAGAACCAAGTCAGAATTGGATGGATAAAATAAACCCTGAGCAGGATTCAGTTTTAAATATTGAAGGATTCACATAGCAGCCTTAAAATGATTGTCAGTAGGTTGTGAAACGAACTGACTAAGCTGTTGGACAACAAAGGAAATGTCAGGACGTGTTGTGGTTAAACAGAGTAACTGACCAATTAACCTTCTATATTGAGTTATATCATGAAATAGAGGTGAATCAGTACAAATAAGTTTGATAGAGGAATTGTATGGAGTGGGGGAAGGTTTAGAGGCGAGCATACCTGTTTTGCTAAGTAAGTCAAGAGTGTAATTGCGTTGATTGAGTAAGATACCTGATGTAGAACGAGCCACTTCCAGTCCAAGGAAGTAACGTAAAGGACCTACGTCCTTAATACGAAACTTAGAGTGAAGAAGGGCCTTGACACTACAAATTTCTGTGACATCATTACCTGTTAAAACAATATCATCGACATAGACTAACAGAGCAGTAAAAAGATTATTAGGAGAAAATTTAGTGAAAAGTGAATGATCAAGAAGGGGAGTGACGAGGACAAGTGAGGGATTTTCGTTAGGGTGGAGATAGTAGGGGTTGGAGGGATTGGTGGCGAAATCGGAAAAGGGGACGGCGGCGGCCATGAAAACAGAGGTGGTGTGGGGAAGAAAAAAAAAGGTTTCAGAAAAAGAAGAACAAGTTCTTGAATATGAAGAGAGAAAATTCAAGAAGAAAAAAAAGAAATCGGCAATTTAGTGTAGGAAAGTGGATTTTGCGTATTGAAGGAGAAATATAATCTGGAAATTTTGGAAAGAAGCAATTAAAAGATGGCACGTGTTGGGAGAAGATAAGAAGGAGACAAAATAGTGAAAGAAGGAAAGGGAAAGCCACACAAGATGGAGGAGAAGGAAAGATATCAGGCTGATACCATATTGGAACTCATGAACCATTGAATGGTATTATTTCATATATCATACCAATTGAGAGTTACAGTAAATATATAGCAAAAGATACAAAAAAGCTAACGGTAACACATGATAACAGATTTCCTCAAATAGTGGAAATAGTGGACCAAGTCATAAAGACTATTAGACTAAGTCATTAAGGCTAATTAAGAGAGGTTTTCTAATACTCCCCCACAAGCTGGACTATGTACAGACATAAGGCCAAGCTTGATAATAAAACTGGAAAATGCAGGAGCAGCAAGGGGCTTAGTGAAAAAGTCAGCAAGTTGTGCAGTGGATGGAATTGGAAACAGTTTCATGAGACCAGTTTCTAATTTTTCGCGAACAATGTGACAGTCGATTTCGATGTGTTTCGATCTTTCATGGAAAGCTGGATTATGGGCAAGGTAGACTGCTGATCTGTTGTCGCAATAAAGGGATGTTGGCGATGTGAACTTTATGTGAAGATCGTTGAAAAGATAATGTAACCATTGGATCTCGCAAGTAAGTGCAGCAAGCGCTCTGTATTCAGCTTCAGAGCTGGAACGGGAGACAGTCGTCTGTTTCTTTGATTTCCAGGAAATAAGGGATTTGCCCAGAAAGACTGCGAACCCAGTTGTAGATCTGCGTGTTGTTGGGCAAGTTGCCCAGTCACTATCTGCAAAACCAGAAAGAACCAAGTCAGAATTGGATGGATAAAATAAACCCTGAGCAGGATTCAGTTTTAAATATTGAAGGATTCACATAGCAGCCTTAAAATGATTGTCAGTAGGTTGTGAAACGAACTGACTAAGCTGTTGGACAACAAAGGAAATGTCAGGATGTGTTGTGGTTAAACAGAGTAACTGACCAATTAACCTTCTATATTGAGTTATATCATGAAATAGAGGTGAATCAGTACAAATAAGTTTGATAGAGGAATTGTATGGAGTGGGGGAAGGTTTAGAGGCGAGCATACCTGTTTTGCTAAGTAAGTCAAGAGTGTAATTGCGTTGATTGAGTAAGATACCTGATGTAGAACGAGCCACTTCCAGTCCAAGGAAGTAACGTAAAGGACCTAGGTCCTTAATACGAAACTTAGAGTGAAGAAGGGCCTTGACACTACAAATTTCTGTGACATCATTACCTGTTAAAACAATATCATCGACATAGACTAACAGAGCAGTAAAAAGATTATTAGGAGAAAATTTAGTGAAAAGTGAATGATCAAGAAGGGGAGTGACGAGGACAAGTGAGGGATTTTCGTTAGGGTGGAGATAGTAGGAGTTGGAGGGATTGGTGGCGAAATCGGAAAAGGGGACGGCGGCGGCCATGAAAACAGAGGTGGTGTGGGGAAGAAAAAAAAAGGTTTCAGAAAAAGAAGAACAAGTTCTTGAATATGAAGAGAGAAAATTCAAGAAGAAAAAAAAGAAATCGGCAATTTAGTGTAGGAAAGTGGATTTTGCGTATTGAAGGAGAAATATAATCTGGAAATTTTGGAAAGAAGCAATTAAAAGATGGCACGTGTTGGGAGAAGATAAGAAGGAGACAAAATAGTGAAAGAAGGAAAGGGAAAGCCACACAAGATGGAGGAGAAGGAAAGATATCAGGCTGATACCATATTGGAACTCATGAACCATTGAATGGTATTATTTCATATATCATACCAATTGAGAGTTACAGTAAATATATAGCAAAAGATACAAAAAAGCTAACGGTAACACATGATAACAGATTTCCTCAAATAGTGGAAATAGTGGACCAAGTCATAAAGACTATTAGACTAAGTCATTAAGGCTAATTAAGAGAGGTTTTCTAATATATATATATATATATATATATATATATATATATATATATATATATATATATATATATATATATATATATATATATATATATATATATATATATATATATATCACGTGTCACTTACCTCTCAATTTTTATTAATATTTGAGATAAAAAGCAAGTAGTTACGTCGGATTGATATAATAAGCGAAGGGTATTGTAAGACCCCAATTTTGACCCTAAGATCCCTCATGATATCTCATCATTTGTATTGATTTTGGGATCACATGTAACACCCTTCTAAAATACCCCAAATATTTAATTAAAACAACAATTATATATATCAGAGTAAATATGCAACTAAGGGTGTCACACAATCACTTCACACCGTGTTCCAAAATATCTGGTCATACTCATTTATTTATCAAAAGAAACATTTGCATAATTCGCAGCGGATAGAAATTAACAACAACATGCAAACCATGTAACACATTACATGTAAAATGGTTCAACAACCAACCATAAGACAATTAAAAACATCCCATCCCGATGTTACATCTATCAGAGCATGACCCACTAAGGAACTACACTAGACTCCAAGCACTAGCTCCTACTCAATCATTGCTCGTTACCTGAAACATAGTTGTAAGGGTGAGTTCCTCAATCGATATAATAAGCATTATAAAATGTCATGTAATGCTAAGTAATTTAACACATATCATCACCCTAATCAGATTACACATATACAACAACGGCAATATCAACTCATAATCATCATCATCATCATCATCATACTCAAACTCAACACAACCATAAAACACACGTATAATATTGGAATACATCCATTCATATTATACGCCATACATACATACATTATGCAATGAGACTCCATGCATGCGGTACCGACTATTCGTGAACATATAGTTCAACCTCACCGACCAAATCCAGGTACGGCTACCAAGCTCACTAGTCCCACTCATTTGAGACCTAGTGACTCACTCACTAATTCCTCACCATGGGAATTAGCTACCACCCCAAGGGCCATGCTATGCACGCTAATTCACCTAGCATACAAACATCAACAACAGTCCAAAATGACTAACTCACTAATTCCTCACCATGGGAATTAGCTACCACCATAAAGGCCACAATATGCATGCTAATCACCTAGCAATGCTAAATCATCAACCACAATTCAAGAATAGACATATGCTCACACTCTAAGCCATAAAACAGTCTATTCACAATTGCACACATAACTGATACATTCACAAGATCATGCATACCATCACACATCATCAGTATTTTATCACATAAGCATATCAGATCATGCCAAAGAACAACCACAGTATTAGCACACTCTACTAATACCTATACTACTCAAAACAACGGGAAATGATCCCTAATATATCGTACATCAGCTAAATCACATTACTCAGCTGAACAACCAAAAACTGCACAACAACAGCACAGAAAAATCACAATCCTGCCCATACGCGTACTGCCTAGTCCCATACGCGTATGGCCCATTTCTCAGCCAAATCCCATACGCGTAACACCATCTCATACGCGTATGCTACGCGTATCACTTCCCCATACGCGTACCAACAGAGACCAAACTACGTTCAAAACATCATCTTCCTCATCCATACGCGTATTGGCTAGTGCCATACGCGTACCAGACCATCTCATACGCGTATTGCCTAGTGCCATACGCGTATGACCAGAAACCAGACTTCCAGATCTGCTATGTCTTTCTCTGCTACGAGATCTATCCAATTCAACCCTCCACAGTCCAATTTTACACATTATTCGTTCATATCCTCTAACACAAATCATACCCTATTCGATTTCACAAAATCTAACATTATTACATCTAATTCCTACGAATTTCCTTCATTTATAATCCGAATTTCGTTCATCCAATATTTCACAATTTTCATCATACATCATTCCAATCAGAGGTAAATCAATGGTTTATCACTACCCAGTACATATTATCCCATAATACCCATTAAACGATGATAAACCCCCCTTACCTGAGTTAATCCGGCGAATCTTGCAGCTTCAAGCTCTTCCTCTCTTCAACCCTTGTTCTCTGGTTCTCTTTTGCCCTTTTTCCACTTTTCTGCCCCTTTTTCCTTTTCACGTGAAAAATAAACCTTTTACCAAATGGGACCTTTTCTAATTCCAACTTTTATTCCAATAAAATAATAACCCAATAATAATAATTCCAATAATAATATTCCAATTATTTAATTAAATTAATAAATATATTATTAACTTAAATTAAATAATTATCTTATTTTATCGGGGTGTTACAACTCTCCCCCACTAAAAGAGTTTTCGTCCTCGAAAATATACCTCAAGCGAATAACTCTGGATAGGACTCTTTCATCTGACTCTCAAGTTCCCAAGTCACATTGCCACCTGCTGGTCCTCCCCAAGCTACCTTCACCAAAGCAATCTCTTTACCCCGCAACTGCTTCAACTCTCGATCCTCAATCCTCATAGCTGATGTTTCAACAGTCAGGTTATCTCTCACCTGGACATCATCTACTTGGACCACATGCGACGGATCATGAATGTACCTCCTCAACTGAGACACATGAAAAACCTCATGCAAATTCGCAAGTGACGGCGGTAAAGCGATACGATAGGCTACCTCTCCTATCCTCTCCAAAATCTGATAAGGACCAATAAATCGAGGTGTCAACTTCTTCGACTTCAAAGCTCGACCAACCCCAGTTATCGGAGTAACACGAAGAAACACATGATCTCCCTCTTGGAACTCAAGTGCCTTCCTCCTCTTGTCGTGATAACTCTTCTGACGACTCTGAGCAATCCTCATCTTCTCCTGAATCATCTTAATCTTTTCCGTAGTTTGTTGAACAATCTCCGGTCCAACTACAACACTCTGACCGGACTCATACCAACATAAAGGTGTCCGACATCTCCTACCATACAAAGCTTCAAACGGTGCCATACCAATGCTCGAATGAAAACTATTGTTGTAGGTAAACTCAATCAAAGGTAAATAACAATCCCAAGCACCTCCTTTTTCCAAAACACACGCCCTCAAAAGATCCTCTAGTGACTGAATCGTCCTCTCAGTCTGACCATCAGTTTGCGGATGATATGCAGAACTCAATCTCAGCTTAGTTCCCAAAGCCCTCTGCAAACCTTCCCAGAACTTAGATGTAAATCTAGGATCTCTGTCCGAAACAATACTCGACGGAATACCATGCAACCTTACAATCTTCTCAATATACAGCTCAGCTAATCTCTCTAACGGATAATCCATTCTGATCGGAATGAAATGAGCCGATTTTGTCAATCTGTCAACAATCACCCAAATAGCTTCAAAATTCTTAATTGTCCTCGGTAACCCAGAAACAAAATCCATACTGATACTGTCCCACTTCCACTCTGGAATAGCCAACGGTTGCATTAGCCCAGACGGCTTCTGATGCTCAATCTTTGACTTCTGACAAGTCAAACAAGAATAAACAAAACTTGCAATTTCTCTTTTCATTCCCGGCCACCAAAATAACTTTTTCAAATCATGATACATCTTCGTAGCCCCAGGATGAATACTCAGGCCACTACGATGTCCTTCCTCAAGAATACTCTTCTTAAGCTCGGTAACATCCGGAATACACACTCGATTACCAAATTTCAAAACACCATTCTCATCAACTCTGAATTCACCACCTTGACCTTGGTTCACTAGAGTCAACTTATCAACCAAAAGCACATCGGATTTCTGACCCTCTCTAATATCATCCAGAATACCACTCGTTAACTTCAACATTCCCAATTTAACACTATTGTGAGTATTCTCACACACCAAACTCAAGTCTCTAAACTGCTCAATTAAATCCAATTCCTTAACCATTAACATAGACATATGCAATGATTTCCGACTCAATGCATCAGCCACTACGTTTGCTTTACCCGGATGGTAATTCAAACCAAAGTCATAATCCTTCAGAAACTCTAACCATCTCCTCTGTCTCATATTCAGCTCTTTCTGATCAAACAAATACTTTAAACTTTGATGGTCACTGAAAACCTCAAATCTTGACCCGTACAAATAATGCCTCCATAACTTCAGAACAAAAACCACAGCTGCCAACTCTAAATCGTGTGTCGGATAGTTCCTCTCATGAACCCTCAGCTGTCTCGAAGCATAGGCTATAACCTGCTTATTCTGCATCAATACACCACCCAAACCCAACAATGAAGCATCACAGTAAACCTCAAATGATTCCGACGAACTCGGTAGTATCAGAATAGGAGCAGTAGTTAACCTTCTATTTAACTCTTGGAAACCTTCTTCACATTTTGAGTCCCAAACAAACGCTTGCCCCTTTCTAGTCAACATCGTCAACGGTAACGCCAACTTAGAAAATCCCTCAATGAATTTCCTATAATAACCAGCCAAACCAAGAAAACTCCTTATCTCAGAAACTGACTTCGGAGCTTCCCACTTAGATACCGCTTCTATCTTAGAAGGATCAACAGCAACACCATCTCTTGAAATCACATGACCAAGAAAACTAACCTCTTCTAACCAAAATTCACACTTAGACAGTTTAGCAAATAACTTCTTTTCCCGCAGAACTCCCAAAACCACTCTCAAATGTTCAGCATGCTCCTCTTCAGATTTCGAATACACCAAAATATCGTCAATAAACACCACAACAAACTTGTCTAGGTACGGATGGAAAATCCTATTCATATACTCCATAAATACTCCAGGCGCATTAGTCACACCAAAAGGCATTACAGAATACTCATAATGTCCATACCTTGTTCTGAAAGCAGTCTTCCGAATATCCTCAGTTTTCACACGTATCTGATGATACCCGGATCTCAAATCTATTTTGCTGAACACACTCGCACCAACTAACTGATCCATCAAATCATCAATTCTCGGCAAAGAATACCGATTCTTGATCGTCACTTTATTCAGTTGCCTGTAGTCCACACACAACCTCATAGTACCTTCTTTCTTCTTAACTAATAACACTGGTGCACCCCACGGTGACACACTCGGACGAATAAATTTCTTATCCAACAGATCTTCCAGCTGACTCTTCAATTCAGCTAACTCAACAGCAGACATACGGTACGGAGCCATCGATATCGGCCTAGTACCAGGTACCAAATCAATCGAGAACTCAACTTCACGTTCTGGCGGTAATTCATTCACTTCTTCAGGAAACATATCAGGAAGATCACACACCACAGCTAGATCGCAATTCGCCAGTTTATCTTTAGCCTCCAAAGTCGCTAGCAGCATAAACAACTCTGCCCCATCTGCTACTGCCTCATTCACCTGCCTTGCAGATAGAAACAAACTCTTTCCTTCCTCACTCTCAGGAAAGATCACAGTTTTGTCAAAACGGTTGATATAAACTCGGTTAAACACCAACCAGTTCATACCCAGGATAACATCAACCTGCACTAGTGGAAGACACACAAGGTCCATTCCAAAGTCTCTACCAAAAATACTCAAAGGACAATTTAAACAAACTGAAGTGGTAGTCACTGAACCCTTCGCAGGAGTATCAATCACCATACTTCCATGCATCTCCGATATCTCTAAATTAAGTTTCACAGCACAATCCAAAGATATAAAGGAATGAGTCGCACCTGTGTCAACAATAGCTACAAGAGGAAAGCCATTAATATAACACGTACCTCGGATCAAACGATCATCTGCAGAAGTCTCAGAACCCGATAAAGCAAAGACCTTGCCTCCCGACTGGTTCTCTCTCTTCGGCTTAGGACACTGTGGACTGATATGACCCACTTCTCCACAGTTGAAACAAGTCACAGTCTTCAACCGGCACTCTGCAGCCAAGTGACCACCTTTGCCACATTTAAAACACTTCCTCTCAGCACTGGTACACTCATGGATACGATGTCCAGCCTGACCACATCTGTAACACTTAGCAGGGGCACTGGAGTCTCCCCCACTAGGCCTCTTCATCCCACTCTGTCTCTGGAAACCTTTGCCAGCTGCATACGGTTTCCCACGATCATTCTGATTCTTGCCTTTCCTATCAACCCTCTGCTGATAGCTTTCCGCTCTGGCCTTGGTATCCTGTTCAAAAATCCTGCAACAGTCAACCAAATCAGAAAACACTCTAATCCGCTGATATCCAATAGCCTGCTTGATCTCGGGACGTAACCCGTTCTCAAACTTCACACATTTCGAAAATTCCCCAGTAGCCTCATTATAGGGAGTGTAATACTTCGACAGCTCTGTGAACTTAGCAGCATACTCAGTAACAGACCGATTACCCTGCTTCAATTCTAAGAACTCTATCTCTTTCTTTCCTCTGACATCCTCTGGAAAGTACTTCCTCAGGAATCTCTCTCGGAACACAGCCCAAGTGATCTCAGCATTCCCAACAGATTCCAACTCAGTGCGGGTAGCAACCCACCAATCATCTGCTTCCTCTGACAGCATATGCGTACCGAACCTGACCTTCTGGTTATCGGCACACTCAGTCACTCGGAAGATCCTCTCGATCTCTTTCAACCACTTCTGAGCACCATCTGGATCGTATGCTCCCTTGAACATTGGAGGATTGTTCTTCTGGAACTCACTCAGCTAACGAGCAGCTCCCATTCCCACAACATTCGGATTTCCTCCAAGTACCCCAGCTAGCATACCCAGGGCCTCAGCAATCGCAGCATCATCTCTACCTCTTCCAGCCATCTCTATTCTGAAAACCCAACAAGCTAAAACAATAAGTACTGATAGGGTTACACAACACCTATCCCGTACAGGGGAAACAGAATAATTACGACTCGACTCGACCGACTATGCTCTGATACCACTAATGTAACACCCTTCTAAAATACCCCAAATATTTAATTAAAACAACAATTATATATATCAGAGTAAATATGCAACTAAGGGTGTCACACAATCACTTCACACCGTGTTCCAAAATATCTGGTCATACTCATTTATTTATCAAAAGAAACATTTGCATAATTCGCAGCGGATAAAAATTAACAACAACATGCAAACCATGTAACACATTACATGTAAAATGGTTCAACAACCAACCATAAGACAATTAAAAACATCCCATCCCGATGTTACATCTATCAGAGCATGACCCACTAAGGAACTACACTAGACTCCAAGCACTAGCTCCTACTCAATCATTGCTCGTTACCTGAAACATAGTTGTAAGGGTGAGTTCCTCAATCGATATAATAAGCATTATAAAATGTCATGTAATGCTAATTAATTTAACACATATCATCACCCTAATCAGATTACACATATACAGCAACGGCAATATCAACTCATAATCATCATCATCATCATACTCAAACTCAACACAACCATAAAACACACGTATAATATTGGAATACATCCATTCATATTATACGCCATACATACATACATTATGCAATGAGACTCCATGCATGCGGTACCGACTATTCGTGAACATATAGTTCAACCTCACCGACCAAATCCAGGTACGGCTACCAAGCTCACTAGTCCCACTCATTTGAGACCTAGTGACTCACTCACTAATTCCTCACCATGGGAATTAGCTACCACCCCAAGGGCCATGCTATGCACGCTAATTCACCTAGCATACAAACATCAACAACAGTCCAAAATGAATAACTCACTAATTCCTCACCATGGGAATTAGCTACCACCATAAAGGCCACAATATGCATGCTAATCACCTAGCAATGCTAAATCATCAACCACAATTCAAGAATAGACATATGCTCACACTCTAAGCCATAAAACAGTCTATTCACAATTGCACACATAACTGATACATTCACAAGATCATGCATACCATCACACATCATCAGTATTTTATCACATAAGCATATCAGATCATGCCAAAGAACAACCACAGTATTAGCACACTCTACTAATACCTATACTACTCAAAACAACGGGAAATGATCCCTAATATATCGTACATCAGCTAAATCACATTACTCAGCTGAACAACCAAAAACTGCACAACAACAGCACAGAAAAATCACAATCCTGCCCATACGCGTACTGCCTAGTCCCATACGCGTATGGCCCATTTCTCAGCCAAATCCCATACGCGTAACACCATCTCATATGCGTATGCTACGCGTATCACTTCCCCATACGCGTACCAACAGAGACCAAACTACGTTCAAAACATCATCTTCCTCATCCATATGCGTATTGCCTAGTGCCATACGCGTACCAGACCATCTCATACGCGTATTGCCTAGTGCCATACGCGTATGACCAGAAACCAGACTTCCAGATCTGCTATGTCTTTCTCTGCTACGAGATCTATCCAATTCAACCCTCCACAGTCCAATTTTACACATTATTCGTTCATATCCTCTAACACAAATCATACCCTATTCGATTTCACAAAATCTAACATTATTACATCTAATTCCTACGAATTTCCTTCATTTATAATCCGAATTTCGTTCATCCAATATTTCACAATTTTCATCATACATCATTCCAATCAGAGGTAAATCAATGGTTTATCACTACCCAGTACATATTATCCCATAATACCCATTAAACGATGATAAACCCCCCTTACCTGAGTTAATCCGGCGAATCTTGCAGCTTCAAGCTCTTCCTCTCTTCAAGCCTTGTTCTCTGGTTCTCTTTTGCCCTTTTTCCACTTTTCTGCCCCTTTTTCCTTTTCACGTGAAAAATAAACCTTTTACCAAATGGGACCTTTTCTAATTCCAACTTTTATTCCAATAAAATAATAACCCAATAATAATAATTCCAATAATAATATTCCAATTATTTAATTAAATTAATAAATATATTATTAACTTAAATTAAATAATTATCTTATTTTATCGGGGTGTTACATCACACATTGACATCCTCCTTACTCATCATTCATTGGGTTTGCATTGGGAGAGATCACCAAGCACATTTGATTGTATCATACTTTATTTTTCTTTGCTTACTAACCAAAATACCAAAAATATGTTTATGTATAGCTTTGTTTCTTTTGTAGGTAGTGTGTGCATCCACCAATGCCTCATCAAGCTCACAACAAGGGTTTGAGACCTTCAATGCAAGGATATTAATCAAGAGATGGTTCACATTGGTTATAGACATCATATATGGATCCCCATGATCTTCATTTATCATTTTGATCAAGAATTCATCAAGAGTTTGAAGCTTGTTTGCCTTGGAAGCCCTAATTCATCTGGGTATCTTATGTGACTTCCTCAACAAGTTTCTTCAACATTTGATCAAATATTTTAAAGGATACTTCATAATACATCATCTTATACATATATGATCCTCCATAAATCCAAAAGATCAAGAGAACTTCAAGTTTGCAAGTTGGTTCATGGTGGTTGACCAGAGAAAGTCAATTGGTCAAAACTAGGGTACCATAGATCTTATCTCCTACAATTTTTGTCATATGAAAATGTTACGTACCAACATAGTAAACAATAGAATAGTAATAATAATAACAGTATTTAAGAGAAAGAGCTTTATTATATGGGCGTATAAAGGAACAAGGTACATAATAAGGAATTACAAATCCCTAGATCTGCCAAGAGCTAGGCTCCTCAATAGAGAGTAAGTACTCTCTATCCTCAATGCACTAACAGACAAAATGGAAAGATCCTCATCCATTCCCTCTCTGACTCCTTATAACTACGAAAATAAATGATGTGATGCTCTCTCCCAGATACACGTCACATCATCTCTAACAACCTTAGCCACTATTTCCCAATATGCCCTTTCTCCTGGAATAAACCAATAACGGCTTGGCCCTACTAGTTGCTGAGTGAATTAATTGCTGATGTGGTGCTTCCTCATTTTTTTTGGGTTCTATCAATACCTCCTCCATCAAAATGGACCTTGTCCTCAAGGTCAAATTTCGGAAACTGACTTCTAATCATTAATTCCTCCTCCCAAGTAGCTTCCTCCATAGTCTTGCCCTTCCAATGAATTAATAATTGTTTCACCTCTTCCCCATGTTGCTTCACCTTCCTGGTAGCAAGTACAGCTTCAGGTTCATAACCCTATACTTGTTCTTCCAACAGGTCTGGGAGTTCTGTGTCTTCTTGGTAATTTCCCACTGCCTTCTTCAATAAGGGAACATGGAAAACAGGGTGCACTATAGATCCTTCAGGTAATTTGAGTTTGTAAGCTACTGCTCCTACTCTTTCTATTATTAGGTAAGGGACATAATACTTGGCAACTAATTTAGCATTAATTCTGGTAACTACAGATTGCTGCCTGTGGGCTCTAAGCTTGACAAACACCCATTCCCTACACATAAAACTTCTGTCACTTCTCTTCTTGTCCGCCTGACTCTTCATTCTCTCTTGTGCCTTCACTAACTAAAATTTTAATTGTTTCAGAGCTTCATCTTTGTCCATCAAGTCTTGCTGCACACTGGCCACTCTAGTTTCGCCTTGCACCCATCTTGTCAGCCGAGGTGGAAATCTTCCATAAACCACCTCAAATGGTGTCTTACCTGTTGAGGCATGGTAAGTAGTGTTATACCAGTACTCAGCCCAATGAACCCATGTCACCCAAGTCCTTGGCTGATCAGCTATAAAACATCTCAGATAAGTTTCCAGACATCTGTTTACCACTTCTGTTTGGCCATCAGATTCTGGATGATAGGCTGTACTCATCTTGAGTTTGGTTCCTTGCAACTTGAATATTTCCCTCCAGAAGTTACTCATAAAGATAGGGTCCCTGTCACTTACTATTGATAAAGGAAGGCCATGTAATTTGACTATTTTCTTACAAAATTTTTTTGCTACACTTCGGGCTGTATAAGGATGTTTCAAGGGTATAAAGTGTGCATATTTAGATAATCTATCCACTACTACCAATATAGCTTCAAATTGTTTGGACTTAGGCAAACCTGCGATGAAGTCTAAGGATATATCCTCCCATATCTGTTCTGGAATAGGGAGTGGTTGCAGCAACCCACCTGGAGATGATGCCATGTATTTTTGTCTTTGACATATATCACATTGTCTAACAAATTCTTGTATAGTGCTTTTCATACCTACCCAATATATATTTGCAGCCATTCTCCTATATGTTTTGTAGAATCCTGAGGGCCCTCCTTGTGGTGTAGAATGAAACTCTTGTAATAGAGTGGGAATGAGTTGAGATTTGTTGGAAATTACCAACCTGTTTTCATAAAAAAGAACCCCTTGTCTATAACTGTACCCAGGCCAAGATGAAGGATCTTGTTGAATCTATGCAATGATCCTTTGTAATTTCTCATCTTCTTGCACCTCTGCTTTGATTTGTTCTTCTTGTGCCCAAGTTACTAGAGAGTTCATAGTATTCAATTCACGGCCTTCATGCACCCTAGACAGTGCATCATCACCCTTGTTGAGCTTGCCCTGTTTATAAATAATCTCGAAATCATAACCCATCAGCTTTGCAGCCCAATTTTGCCGTTCTGCAGTTACGATTTTTTGCTGCATTAGTTGTTTGAGGCTTCTTTGATCCGTCGATACTACAAACTTCCTTCCTAACAAATATGGCCTCCAATGTTGGATTGCTAACACTACAACCATTAGCTCCTTCTCATATGCGGACTTAGATAAATTTCTGATTCCCAAAGCCTTGTTAAAGTAAGCCACCGGTTTTTCGTCTTGCATCAGAATAGCCCTTATGCCCACACCTGAGGCATCACACTCAATAACAAATTCTTTTGAAAAGTCTGGTAAGGCTAACACTGGTGTTGTTGTAAGCCTCTGCTTCAATGTGTCAAACGCTGCTTGAGCCTTCTCGTTCCATTTAAAACCATCTTTCTTAGTTAATTCTGTTAAAGGTTTGGCAATTTTTCCATAATCCCTGATGAACTTACGATAATAACCTGTCAGCCCCAAAACCCTCTAACTCCTTTAACATTCTTGGGTTGAGGCCACTGAAGCACACCAACCACTTTATTAGGGTCAACAACTACTCCCTTCCCTGTGATTACATGCCCCAAATGCTCCCCTGATTGTTGGCCAAAACTGCATTTCTTCTTGTTTACCACCAAACTATGAGCAGATAACAACTCCAATACCTCTTTAAGATGCCTCATATGAGTTCCCCAGTCTTGGCTATAGATAAGAATGTCGTCAAAACACACCAATACACTCTTTCGGAGCAATGATCTAAACACATTGTTCATGAGATTTTGGAACGTCGAAGGGGCATTGATAAGCCCAAACGACATTACAAGGAACTCATAGTGTCCTTCATGAGTCTTGAATGCAGTCTTCTCAACATCAGAATCCTTCACCCTTACTTGGTGATAGCCTGACTTAAGATCCAACTTAGTAAAGAATTTCGCACCATGTAATTCGTCTAATAATTCTTCAATGACAAGGATAGGGAATTTGTCGGGAATGGTTACCTTATTAAGTGCTTTGTAATCAATGCACATCCTCCATGTGTTTTCCTTCTTTTTTACCAAGATAACGGGACTAGAGAATGAACTCGTACTGTGACGAATTATCTCGGCAGCCAGCATCTCTTTAACTTGCCTTTCAATCTCATTTTTATGGTGATGGGGGTAGCGATAAAGACGAACATTCACTGCTCCATGTCCGTCGATGAGATTGATAGCGTGCTCCTTTTTCCGTCTGGGTCGTAGGCTCGAAGGCGTTTGGAAAATGTGAGCGTACTTACCTAACACCTCCTCTAACTCCCGATGTTGGTGTTCCAACAACACAGATTCCCAAGTTGTTTGGAAAACGTTCACGTGCTCACCTGACACCCACTTCAACTCTAGGTTTGGGCTTTCGGACCTAACGAATTCACAAACCACCTTAGGCTCAACTCCCTCAATTCTCCACACCTCCCCATCTTTCTTGGACCTGGGTTTCTCTAAAATACTTTGCAGTCCAATCAATGGCTTTTTGCACCCCTCTTCGTTTCCAAGTGTTATCCACTTCCCTTGTTCCCAAAAACTCATAGTGTGTTGCTTCCAATTAATAATAGTATCACCCAAAGTTTTTAACCACTCAACGCCCAACACCACGTCAATACCCCCTAATTCAAATAATTTCAAATTCGACCTTAGTTTGTAACTTCCAATGTACATCTCCAGCTCTTTGCACCTCCCTTACGCTTCTATTTGGACCCTATTGCCTAGTTTAACCTTCATTTGTGGAGTTTGTTCAATGGGCCAATCCATGTGGTGTACTAAACTTTGTGAAATAAAGTTGTGGGATGCCCCACTATTCACCAAAATTAATACTTCTACCCCCATGATTGTTCCTTGAAACTTCATGGTTTGATGATTTTCATGGGCTATATGATGTAAATCCAATATGCTCATCTCTCCGTGCTCCTCATCCTCCTCTTCACCTACCTCCACAGCCAACACCTTGGCTTCTCCATCCTCATCACATTCATCATCCACCACTAACACTCTAAGGTGTTTGTCTGGACATTGATGGGTAGGACCAAAAGGTCCTTTACATTTGAAACATAATCCTTTTATCTTTCTATCCATAAGTTCATTGTAAGAGAGGTGTGTAAACCCTCTATCACGAGGCCCAGCACGCCTCCTGTCACCTTGGGCCTTCCTGTCATTGTTTGGCTCATTCCTCATACTACCACTTGCACCCCCTTCTCTATTTTTTTACCATAACCCAATCTGACCCTCCCTTGCTTCCAACCTGTGACCCAACCCGGTAAGGCCCATTTTATGGCCCACGGGTGAGTCCAACTCCACTCTTCCCTTTTACCTCCTTCTCTACAGCACGAGTTACTTGCAACAACTTCATTCTACTCATATCTCCCATGGTTGCCAGACTCCTAACTCTATCTTTAATCTCCGATTGCAACCCATGAAGAAAATAACCTTGAAATTGCTTCTCCGATAACCGCGAAATTTGAGCGATTAAATATTCAAACTTTGTTATGTACTCTTCCACAAATCCTTCTTGCTTCAGCTCAGTCAACTGCTCGTACACATCTCCATCGCCATGTCCCCCGTACCTTCCGAGTAACGCTTCCTTCAACGTCTCCCAAGTCATGCCTTCATCTTCTTCAACTAGTGAGTTGAAAAAGTGTATTGTGTGTCCTTCCATACATAACTGGGCTAAACTCACTTTCACTTCTGGCGTGGTACCCTGTACCCAAAAGTAAACCATTGCTCGTGAAATCTAACCGGAAGGATCTTCACCGTCGAACGACGGAAGCTCCACCTTCTTCGCTGAATGACGGAACTCAGTCAAGGAATCGGCGCGAGACCCATTTGAAGCTTCTCCGATCTTCTTCTCCAATGTCCCCAAGTTCTCCGATACAATTTTGTTCAACACACTCCCACTACTCTCCTCTCTTACCGCCTTTCCCAGATACTTTTCCAACATCGCAATTAAACTCACGTGATTCTCCTTCACCTCTACCTGGAAATTTTCCAAGGTAGAACGTACTTTCGAGATCTCTCCTTCTAACGCCGTCACCTTTGCCTCCATTCTCGTTAAAGCCACCGCTGTGATTTTCTTTGTCGGCATCCACTGGTACCGCTGCTTCGAATCCGGTAGGTCGGACCACTTGTTACGTACCAACATAGTACACAATAGAATAGTAATAATAATAACAGTATTTAAGAGAAAGAGCTTTATTATATGGGCGTATAAAGGAACAAGGTACAGAATAAGGAATTATAAATCCCTAGATCTGCCAAGAGCTAGGCTCCTCAACAGAGAGTAAGTACTCTCTATCCTTAATGCACTAACAGACAAAATGCAAAGATCCTCCTCCATTCCCTCTCTGACTCCTTATAACTAGGAAAATAAATGATGTGATGCTCTCTCCCAGATACACGTCACATCATCTCTAACAACCTTAGCCACTATTTCCCAATCTGCCCTTTCTCCTAGAATAAACCAATAACGGCTTGGCCCCACTAGTTGTTGAGTGAATTAATTGATGATGTGGTGCTTCCTCATTTGTTTGGGTTCTATCATAAAATGATTCCAACATTAAATTTACTAGTTATGAATCTCTAAACAACTTTCATGTTGAGGTCAAGAGCTAGTTTTGCTTTGAAAGTCATTGTTTATGGTGAAAGATTATAAGTCATTTTGTTTGTGCCCTAGTTAGGAGGTCAACTTACAAGGACCGTAAATTGCTCAATTTTTATGATATGAAGGTCATCCAAGTTTCATGATCAAATTCAATATGTCTTATCCAACTTTTATTCTTTGAGAAACTTCAAATTAAACTTTCAAGGGCTTGTGCCAAGAGGAAACATTATAGGTCATTTTGGGCCATTACCATTGAACAAACAATTTTCCTCAACTTCTAAAATGCATAACTCCTTCATTCCAAATCCAAATAAGATCAAATTTATGACCAAATTGAATATGTCTTAAAGAGATACAACATTGATGAAGGAACTTTTTCCATTTGAAGCTCATAGCAAAAGTTATTCAAGGTGGAAGAAGTGAACATTTGACTTGGTACTTAGAAAAATTTCAATTATGTTTGATTTTCCAAACGTCCACCTCAAAATTCATCATGATACAAGCTTCAAATGGAAAAGTGTTCAACATGAAAGTTGTTCCCCTTGATTTCACCTTTCCAAAAAGTCTAGTATCACCTTATTTGGACCAAGAATGAGGGAATTGTGCATGGTTCCTTTCATAGGTTTGTTTTGGTAAAGTTTGAATTCAAATAACCATTTTCTATTGCATGCTTACATGTTATTGCTTCAGTACTCAATATGCACGAATTGGAGTTAGATTGCATCATTCCTTAGGCCCAAATCATTGTCCATGCATCCATGCACCAAAGTTGCTAAAATTGGTAAATTTTCAAAGTGTGTGAAAAGAAACTTGATACACTATAAATACAAAGCCATTGTGATCAGAAAGAGAATTCCTTCTTACCCAAGCTTTGAACCATTGCCTCCCCAACCTCCATTAAAGGATAAACTTAAAGATTTCACTTGAAATCGAGTTTCAAATCCCCTTCTATTTTGAGATTGAAACTCCATGAATCCAAGCATCTATTTGATCCATTTCACTTCCTGCAAGCTTTTGGAGTCAAGCCAAGGCCAATTGGAAGTAAGATTAAGCCAGATTCAAGCTACTTGAATATGATTTTTCAGAAACATTCTCTCTTCGATTCTCTCTCAATATCTTCACCATTCTCTTTGATTTTTGGTTGGCTGAAGTTCTACCAATGTAGGCAACAAGATTGAGTTGGTTTGAGGTCAAATCGAAACAACTCAGTTCATGATCCTCAAAATTCAAATCCATGTATCTTTCAATATACTTGGAATTGGAGAAAATTGAGGCCAGATTCGAGCTCCTGAGCATTTTTTCTTTAAAATCATGTCTTTGTTTTCATTTTGGTGAAGGTTTGTGGTGGACCAGTCTGGTGAGGTCCACCAGAGAAGAAGATCGAAGTTAGGGCTCCGGTGGTGCGTTGGCACTCTCTCAACCTTTTGATCCATTTGAAATATTTTAATATTGGCCATTGGTTATGACTACCACGCGTGTGATGCATTGACTCAGGATCACCATCGAACGCGCGCCCTTGGCTATTAGATCTGCCACCTCAATTAATCAGGGAGATCTGATGGCCCTTGTTTTTTTGTATTTTCTGAATTTCCATTTAATCCACTTATTTTATTTAATTCATAGAAATTTCATTTTTAATCAAAAAAATATGGGACTTTCACCCAAAATCTTTAAATTTTTTGTTCTTCTATATTCTGAATTAAAATTATTTTTTGGATTAATTTTGATATTCTTCATGAATTAAATGTTTTTATGCATATTTTTAATTGTTTAAAAATACTTCTGACTTTTCAAATAGTGAAATTTTTTGTCTAAGGCCCTTTGACCTTGTTTGACCTTGGATAAATCCCTTCCCCATTTATTTGGTGTTTTGACCAAATATAAATGCATTTTAATTCATTTTTAAATTGATTTTTAATTGATTAAATGTTTAAAAATATTGTTGAGCCATTTTTATGGTCTTGTGATGTTTGACTTTCTGTTTGGGCCTTGGTCAAGGTTGGTTTGACTTTTGTTGGATCAAAACCATTGGATTTCGAGAATTGATGAAATGTACATTTCATCTCCCAAAATGAATGGATGGTTTTGATTTGATGAAATTCCTCCCACGGTCAATTTGTGTTTCTATCTTCCCATCCCTCTTCATTTTCATCCCTATTTTTCCCCATTCCCTCATTTTACCAATGAAATCTCTAATGTATAAAGGCTAATTGATTCATCAATGACCTTGTGTCAGATGAATTAATACAAGTATGATTGAGATAGGTCCCTCCCTCTTGATCTTTTCTTTTAGTGTGTGGTATGTTTTAGGAGTTTGGTTCTTCATACCAAATCTCTAACATGCATTAACACCTACATTTTTATTTCCCGATCTCAGATAGTTGTGACTTCTACATAAGTCCAATTACGATTGCTTAACATAGAGCTAAATTTGACTCTCAAGGCATAACATTCTAGTAAGTGAGATTGTAAGTCTCCTATTCTTCATGGCATTATGTGGACTTGACCTTTTTTCCTTTCATGGGAGCTAGTGGCATACTTGTTGAATTGTCCAAGTTGGAGCCCTTCTCATGGAAGATGTCTTGGTTTAAGGATTCATACTTGTGAATGAATGGTTGAGTATTCTCCAAATAATGACTTAATCAATTAAAAATAACCACTAACACTTGACTAACATTTGGCTAACTCTTATTAATATTGCTTTACTTTCAAGTCATTTACTTTATGCAATTTAAATTTCATTCTTTGCCATTTACATTTTCATATAACTTGTTTATGTGTATGTCATTTTCACTTTGCTCATTTAAGCCATATCTTGTGTTTGTATATATTTGTTTGTGTGTTTTAATTTTGTTTGTGGCCTTAGGACCTTAAAATACTTAATAACAACAAAAACCCTAAAAAACATATGTTGGACTGTTGAACTTGATCTGAACTTTAGGACTTAGGATTAGGCAACATTCCCTATGCAAAAAGGACTTGGCCAATGCCAACATTTTGAGATTGAGCTATTTTGAACTGTGCTTTCATCTGATGCAAGCCTTGGGAATTTCTTGGGTTCATCTGCTACTCTTGTGCTTAATTGTTATTTTGATCTTGTGGCTGATGCTTTGTTCTGAGTTGATCAAGGAATATTTCATCTGATACATGAGAAGACAATGAAGATTGCTAACTATTCGAGTTGCTTGCTTGGATGTGGCTATCTTTATTTGATGCCTTGATCTTCATGATGTGTGGATATTGCTCATTGCTTATTGGTTATTGCTTGATTAAAAGTCCAAAGGAAAATGAGTTTCTATATGACATTGTTGTCTGTTGGATTATATCCCATTGGTCAGATCTTTTCAACTCTTAACTTTTAAATTTGTGCTTAGGATAGACTTTTCACCTCCTACCACTTCTTAAATTTCAAAATATCTCCTTCTTTTCAAAAACCATCTTTGCTTGTAATTTCAAACTTAAACTTTGTTTTAATGATTAGAAACTTTGGCCTTATGCCATTGAATTTTCAAACTTTTTCTTAAATCAAATTTGTAAATAAACTTAACCATATTGACTAAAAATTTCAAAAGACAAAAAGAACTAAAAACATCATTCAAGCTTTTGGCCCTCTATGCCTTTTCTTATTAAACTTTTTTGTTAAAAGCAATTCAGCAACTTCATTGAAATTTTTACCACGAAGTACGAGGTTTTGATCCCTCATTTTTATGTTGGTACGTAGGCACAAGACCGAAGGTCTTGTCAAACACAAAAAAATATAATCAATGAATTCTTTTCTCATCCCCACACTCTATTTTTCTCAAACATCTTTTATACCAAAGACATATGCACACATAAAAAAGGGCTCCCTATGAGTACCTAGGACACTTTGGGTGCTAACACCTTCCTGTAAGAACAAGACTTTTGTCTACAATTAATCTCTAAGGTTTTGATGATAACAAAGGATGAAACAAATTAGCACCCTAACAAATTTATCTAAGTGTGCAGGACTCTAATAGAAAAAAGATCAGATAGAAAAACATCTGACAATCATGCAAGTCCAGAATAGAAACTTAGAATTAATAAAGACAGAGGCTCTGACTCTGGAGAAAAGAAAGCACACAGAGTCTAGCGGAAAGAAGACTCAGACACTCTGAATCTGAACAGTTCCACTCAACGAATCTGATGATTTACACTCTGAAGAAGGCACTATCAGAAAGACATCAAGAACTTCTGAAGTAAATCTTCTCTTAGCAACTATCTGAATATATACACACTGAACAAGAACATATGATCTATGTATGCTCTATTTCAAGAATAACCACAAAGACTTAGCTACGAAGATTTCTGCTTTTGGTATAAATCTATTTTTGGAAGAGATTAAATGCGCTCCAAAATTGCTATGGAAAGGACAACAAGATTAATGACAATAAAAGTCCATCATTGCCAAGATATTCATGAATGCCTCAACTAACTGTCTCTTAATCAAATCACTATATAAAGGCAGGAGCATCTTCTTACAACACACCAAGCATACACACAAGAATACTGCAAACAAAATCCATAATTTCTTTTATTCTTGTTCAGTTTTGTTCACACGACTTTTTGATCTAAGTGTGAAATATTTCAATCCTTATATTGTGTAACTACTGCTTACCTAGAGCACTAAACACTTCATTGTATTTTCAAACAGTTTTTGAATATTTCCTCAAGTTACTTGTGAAGTCTGTAAACTTGAGAGGGCTAAGAGATCTTTATCTTCTTAGACGCTCTTTGTTGTAATCTTTCAAGATTAGTGGATTAAGTCCTTGTTAAAGGCGAAGTCGCCTTAGCCGGGTGGACTGGAGTAGCTTTGAATTTCAAGCGAACCAGGATAAACTTTGTGTTGATAGCCTTATTTTTCGTGTGTGTTTTATTTGTAAACATTTTTATCATCTATGGAAACAATTCAAACCCCCCTTTCTTGTTTTTATCTACCTTCAATTGGTATCAGAGCCTGGTTCTGTTACTGATTTTCTAATCAAACACTTAACAGTGTAGAGAGATCCAGCGTGAGAAAAACACTATGGCCAACACTAATGAAAGAGACAGCTACAATGCCAAACCTCCAGTATTTGATGGAGAAAAGTTTGATTATTGGAAAGATAGAATCGAAAGTTTCTTTCTGGGTTATAACGCTGACCTATGGGACATAGTTACTATTGGCTATGTACCACTTGTATCTGATATTGGTATTGCTATTGCCAGAAATAAAATGACTGATGATCAGAAGCGTGATTTCAAAAATCACCACAAGGCAAGAACAATACTGTTGAATGCTATATCCTTCAATGAATATGAAAAGATCACCAATAGGGAAACTGCTAAAGAAATACTGGACTACCTAAAGATGACCCACAAAGGCAACTCTCAAGTCAAAGAGACAAAGGCTCCGACTCTAATTCAAAAATATGAAGCCTTCAAGATGGAGGACGATGAAGCTATAAAGGTAATGTTTTCTAGATTTCAAACTTTAATTGCAGGACTCAAGGTTCTGGACAAGGGATACACAATTACATATCATGTCAAAAAGATTGTCAGAAGCTTGCCAAAGAAGTGGAGACCTATGGTCACTGCATTAAAACTCTCAAAAGATCTAAACAACATAAGCTTGGAAGAACCCGTCAGCTCCCCCAGGAGTCATGAGATAGAACTTGAGGAAGATGAGCCCCAAAAGAAAAACAAATATATGGCTCTGAAGTCCAAATCTGAGAGACGCAGACCAGAAAGGAACAAGCTCTCCAAGCTGAAGAAGAAGAAAATGATGACTCTAAAAAGGATGATTCTGATGATGAAGAAGAGTTATCTTTCTTAACCAGAAGAGTCAAACAACTCTGGATAAAAAGGAATAACAATTTCATAATACCAAGACACAATGGAGATCGCTCAGAATCAACTTCCAGAGGCAAACCAAACAAAGAGGTAACATGCTATGAATGTAAAGAACTAGGTCACTATAGAAACGAATGCCCAAAGCTCAAGAAAGATAGCTCCAGAAAAGAGGGATTCAAGAAAAGTTCTTTTAAAACTAAGAAGGGACTCATGGCCACCCGGGATGACTCTGAATCTGATGCCTCAGAATCATACTCTGAAGAAGAATAGGAAAATGTGGCATTCATGGCTACCACATCTAGAAGCTCATAAAAAAGAGAATCTGGTCCTAAAGAGGTATTTTCGGATCTTTCTCGCTCAGACCTTGAATCTTGTTTATCTGAAATATATAAGCTTATATCATAAACTTTGACAAAAATTCAAGGCTTTAAAAAGGGTCCTTGAAGGAACCATTGAAGAATGTGATAAGCTTGAGATGAAACTTTCTGAATTAAAAGACGACATTCTGGTTTTAGAAAGAGAAAAAGAATATTCAAATAAACAATGTTTAAAACTTGAAGAAGCTTTATCTCAAGCCCCACAAACTTTTAACACAATCATAAATAAATATGAAAAAGGTTTTCAAAAGTTTCTTGAAAAAGGGATAGAAAGAAGCAGAATGGCTTCTATGATTTATGGAGTTAGTCAGAATAAGAAAAGAGGAATATGATATGACTCTGATGAAGACGAGCAAATACCTTCTGCAGATGATAAACCTAAATCCCTTTTTTCTTATCACTACACACATGCATAAACACAAAATTTTACTAATGTCAGAAAACCCAAAGTTTCAAGAAACTCTGGGAGAACTAATCACAAAGGACACAAAAGATTTTGGGTACCAAAGGATAAAATAGTATATGTTGCAGATATCCTATGCAGCAGAGTTAAGACACCAATCATGGTACCTGGACTCTGGATGCTCGTGACACATGACGAGAAGAAAGCATATGTTCCAAAGCCTGGAACTTAAAGATGTTGGCTTCGTAGGCTTCGGAGGAAATCAGAAAGGAAGAATCAGAGGCTCCGGAACAATTGGTAATGGATCTCTTCCCTCTATCTCTGATGTTCTTTACGTATAAGGATTAATGCATAACCTGTTATCCATAAGTCAATTAAGTGATAACGGTTATGATATAATCTTCAATCAAAAAACATACAAAGCAATTAATCAGAACAATGGAACATTTCTTTTCACTGGCAAGAGGAAAAACAACATTTACAAAATTAATCATTCAGATCTAAAAGATCAAAATGTAAAATGCTTAATATCTGTAAATGAAGAGCAATGGGTATGGCATAGACGCTTGGGTCACATTAGTATGAGAAGGATTTCTCAGCTAAATAAACTCGAGTTAGTTAGAGGTCTACCTAAATTAAAGTTCTCTTCAGATGCTCTTTATGAGGCATGCCAGAAAGGAAAATTTTCTAAAACTTATTTTAAAAAGAAAAATGTTGTTTCTACCTCTAAGCCTTTAGAACTCCTTCACATTGACTTGTTTGGACCTGTTAAGACAGTTTCAGTCAATGGAAAGAAGTATGGACTGGTCATTATTGATGATTATAGTCGCTGTACATGGGTAAAATTTCTAAATCACAAGAATGAGTCACACTCTGTATTCACTAGCTTCTGTTCAAAAGTGCAAAACAAATTTGACTCTAAAATCATCAGAGTCAGAAGTGATCATGGTGGCGAATTCAAAAATAAGTTTTTTGAGGAACTTTTTGATTCAAATGAAATATCCCATGATTTCTCCTGTCCTAGAACTCCACAACAAAATAGGGTTGTAGAAAGGAAGAATAAGACTCTCTAAGAAATGGCCAGAACCATGACTAACGAAACAAATGTGGCTAAGTTCTTTTGGGCTGAAGTAGTAAACACATCATGCTATATTCAGAATAGAATCCCTGTCAGATTTATTTTGGAGAAGACTCCTTATGAATTGTGTAAGGGAAGAAAACCAAACATTTCTTACTTTCATCCCTTTGGATGCTCCTGTTTTATTCTTAATACTAAAGAACATCTGAACAAGTTTGATTCAAAAGTAGAGTATACAATACAAAAACTAAAATTGTGGAAGAAACAATACATGTCAAATTTGATGATAAGCTTGACTCTGAAAAGTCAAAGCTAGTTGAAAAACTTGCAGATCTGGAGATAACTCTTGCAGGTTCTAACGAAAAGACTAAAGATTCTGAGGAAGCTGAAAAGAAAAACCCAAAAAAAACTGAAATCCCAACTGTACAGAAAAGATCAAGAAATCGTCCAAACATCTCTAATGAATTGATTCTGGGAAACAAAGATGAACTTGTCAGAACTATGTCTACATTCAAAATATTTGAGGAAACCCCTCTGGGATTTATGTCTCTGATAGAGCCTACTTCCTGTGATGAGGCACTTCAAGACAATGACTAGATTCTGGAAATGGAAGAAGAACTTGATCAATTTGCAAATAACGATGTTTGGGGTCTAGTACTAAGGCCAAAAGGAACCCACGTTATTGGAACAAGATGGGTGTTCAGAAACAAACTAAATGAAAAAGGAGAATTGGTCAAAAACAAAGCACGACTGGTAGCACAAGGTTACAGTCAACAAGAAAGCATTGACTACAACGATACCTTTTCTCCAGTCGCCAGGTTAGAATCTATTCGCTTACTTGTATCATTCGCTGTATATCATTCCACCAATTATATAATATGGATGTCAAGATCGCATTTCTAAATGGTTATATCTTGGAAGAAGTGTATGTTCACCAACCTCCAGGTTTTGAATACCCTAAATGTCCAGAACACGTTTTTAAACTAAAAAAATATATGTATGGTCTAAAACAAGCTCCTAGAGCTTGGTATGAAAAACTAAGCACGTTTCTTCTGGAACATGATTTTATTAGAGGTAAAGTTGATTCTACACTCTTCTGTAAAAACATCAGAAATGATCTCATGATATGTCAGATATACGTTGATGATATAATTTTTGGTTCAGCTAACCCTTCTGTTTGTCAAGAATTCTCTGAGTTAATGTAGGCAGAATTTGAAATGAGTTTGATGTAAGACCTAAAATTCTTTCTGGGAATTCAAATCAACCAAGCTTCAGAAGCCACATACGTATACCAAAGCAAATACATAAAAGACATTCTGAAGAAATTTGAAATGTCAGAATGCAAACCAGCAAAGATTCTCATGCATCTAACCTGCATTCTGGAAAAAGAAGAAGTAAGTCAGCAAAGATTCTCATATATTCTTTTTAGTGTGTGTCTCTGTGATAGATTCCACTCATATCCAAGGAATATCATCTAATAGCAGTTAAGAGAATCCTAAGGTATCTGAAAGGAACACCTAACCTTGTCCTGATGTATGAGAAAACATCAGAGTATAGGCTCTTTGGACATTGTGATGCAGATTATGCCGCAGACAGATTGGAACAAAAAAGCACATCTGGAAATTATCATTTTTTGGGAAACAATCTTATATCTTGGGATAGCAAAAGACATTCAACCATTGCACTCTCCACTGTAGAAGCATAATATATCTCAGCTTCATTATGCACTACTCAGATGCTTTGGATGAAGAATCAACTAGAAGATCTTCAGATATATGAGAGTAACGTTCCTATCTTTTGTGACAATACTGCTGCCATATGCTTAAGTAAGAACCCTATTCTACATTCCAGAGCAAAGGACATAGAAATAAAACATCATTTTATCAGAGACTATGTTCAGAAAGGGGTAATTTCTTTAAAATTCATAGATAAAAACCACCAATGGGCTGATATCTTCACAAAACCCCTTGCTGTAGATAGATTCTCATTCATTCTGAAACCTTTAAACATGGAAAATTGCCCAGAATGAGTCAAACACGTGCTTCTCTGAAATGGAAGAATAGGCTCTAAACTTAACATCTGGCGTCTTAATCTGACTTTGATATTTCTACCAGTTAGAAGTTATTTGAATTAGAAATCCTCAGGAATCAATCTCTTGGTATTTCTGAAGATCAGATAGAGCAACACGTGGCCTCTCTTGTGTATGACTTTGGATCTTCTAGACAACTGTCTAGCACAGAACTCAAGAGACGGACCTTTGAGATTTCCTCGAGCAGTGTGCTGATTTGTGGGATTAGACATCCATCATTAGCTGTAATAAAATTTCCCCCTTAGTGTGTCAACTCAAATTTTTGTGCCATCATTTAATTACTGTTTAATATTCCCATCTAACGGCGTTGTTTTGCATGCGTACCTTATGTACTTATACTTGCCACAATTCACACTTTCACACTTTTCACTCACATCCTACACAAACCCTTGTTCTCTACTCTCTCTATGTTCTTCATAGCTTATCATCTTATATGTACTTCTCCTTCATATATGAATTATATTTTGCCTACTCTTTTACCAATTCTTTTTTAGTCTAACAAAAAGGGGGAGAATAAAAATAGCTCTGATGAAATAATATCTAAGCCTCTTGCTGCACTGCTGTCATAACCTGCGGAAAAAAAAACAACTGGCGAGAAAGGAAAATGACAGAAGAGTCGCCACCGTGCGTTATTTATCCCAAAGGAGGGAAAGGAAACGCTTGAAGTAAACCTGGAGAAAGGAAAGGAAAAGACAAGGTCTCGCAACCAAATCTTGGGTTCGGGAGTCGATTATGCGAAGGGAAGGTATTAGCACCCCTACGCATCCGTAGTACTCTACGGGATCCACTCTTGTTGTTCTTGTCTAAAGGGTGTGTGTTTATCTAATGTACTATTTACTAAAAGGAAGGTGAAAAGAAAATGACTCGCACAGATGTCACATCCACTGCATACGTATCTCATCTGAGTATGAGAATCAGAGTCTTCGTAGCTAGGGTACCTATGGGTTAAAGAGAAGTGTGCTCGCTAAGACATCGCGTCTTATGCCTACGTATCTCATCTGGAATGGGAATCAGAGCAAACCGTAGTTCGGCTAACTACGGGAACAAAGTCTCGATTGCAACTAGGGCAAGAGAAAGGGAAGGTCTCGATCGCAACGAGGGCGAGAGAAAACAATCGCGACGAGGGCGAAAGCAAACAAGGATTAGTTGTTAGTTGTCAGTCAAGAAGGAACTCGGCAAGACATCGCATCTTGTGCCTATGTATCTCATATGGAATGAGAATCAGAGTTGTCCTAGTTCGACTAACTAGGGGTTGCCATCGGAATATGGACTTACAAAGGAGGACACCAGTTGTGTCAAAGGAGAGTGGGCAATGTGTTCACGTCTTAGCAACAGGTGTCGCAGCTCGCTGAATCGAGTCTTAGGCAGTTACCTCTTTGCAATAGGACGGACTACATGCCATAGGATCGGAGACGCACAGAAGGTTTAAAAAGTGGGGAAGCTCTGCCATAGAATTGTCATGCAATGTGGACCTATGTATTAGGATTTACAAATGGGAATATCTACCTAATGTTAGCATGCAAAGAATAAGGGAATTCTACCTATGTTATCATACAAAAGAAATATGGGAATTCTACCTATGTCATCATACAAAATAATATTGAATTTTACCTATGTTATCATACAAAGGGTTCTACCTAATGGGTGCTTCCTAAACGGAACAAGAATCGACGGATGGAGCAAGAAGAGGAACCAGGGGTAAGGGTAGATGGCGATGCATGAAGCAATCAACTTACATGTGGTAGATGTCGATGCCTGAAGCAATCGACTTACAAGAGAAATGGCGATGCATGAAGCAATCGACTTACAAATGAATGGATGAATACGTGCTGGTTTTGTTAAGTGTTGAAAATGATTACTCAACGTTGGATCGAGGTTTTAATCTTGTTTTGAAATGGTTATCGGATTGTTCGTTTTAGTTCTTGTATTAACAGATGAATAAAGAATGAAAGAATAAACATTATACAATTCATGGGAGAGGGGTACATTTGTTATGAATGGGGGTTGTTCATGGCAATCAAGCAACAATAATATATGCCTCATACATCATACAAGTAGGCCACAGTTTAATCAGACAAATCAGATAATTAAACAAGTATATGAACAAATCAAATAATCAAATAATTAAGTAATGAAGCATTAGACAATGCATGAGAAGTATAAACATGTTAAGCAATCAAACAATAGAGGCATGGATGAAAGAAACAAGTATAAAAAATATCAAATGAATCCGATAGGTGAAACTATGCACACAAAGGATCAATGAATAATTTAATCGAGAAATGATGCAAGGATCAAATAAAATCAAGGTGAAAGGCCTCTAATACATGGCATATGAGATGAACAAGGGAGGATCAAAAGATCTCTTCAATTGCCCTAAGCAATCCCTATGTCAAACATCAATCATGGAAAAGTCAACTGAAAAGTCAAGTCAACTTAAAAAATGTCAAATAAATAGTAAATTAATCAAATAAATTATGAAAAATTAAAATAAGTTAGGTGGGGTCAGGACATCATCATCCCCAAAAAAGATTTCAAAAATAATGAGAATTAGTGTATAAATTAATTGAGATAAAACATAAGTCAAATGAAAAGTCAACCAAACAAACTAGGTCAAAAATAAATCCAAAATAAATTGAAAATGGGAAACAAAATTCCAATAAAAGGTCAAGTTGACCATGAGACATTGGTCAACCCTCATCCCAAAAATCAGAAGTTAAAAATAATTCTAAGTCATGAAAATAAAATAAATGAAAAAATGTGTGTTAAAATGGACTATTTGAAACAAATAATTAAAATAAAATATTAACATCAAATAAAATATGAAAATAGAAATTAAATAAATTAAATAAAACATTAAGGAAAATAAAAAATATTTTTTGGTATTTTTATGAATAAATAAAATATTTTTTATTAATTAAAACAAAACGGAAAAAGTAAAATAAGAATTAAAAATAAAAAATGAAAATGAAGTGAAATGTGATATGGGTCTGGCGAATGGGGGGGGGGGGGGGGGCGAACAGCAGATGGTGAGCCCAGTCCACATAAAAAAACCAACGTGACAGCCAAATAATTAAAAAGTAACGTTTTATTAAATAAAGCTATGTAACATTATGTTGATCGGTCAAGCTTTCATTTAAAGCCACTAAAAGACAAAACGCGGTTGGATGGCCAAGATAAGAAGTTGAGCGCGCGATCGGACGGCCTGAAGCGCGACACGCATGGCTCTCTCATGCAAACCCTCACTCCATGTAAAAATGAATTAAAAAACGTGAAAAACGTAACCCACCTTTTCAAACTTCCAACCAAGATAACTCATGCTACAGGGCTCCAAATGAGATGATGTAAAAAGCAAAATTTAAGTTTGAAACGAGTAGAACACAATGGTATCTTGTTTCATTAAAAATAATGGCCTTAGCATAGAGAAAAGTGAAAAACAAGGGGGCTTCATGCACATGGATACAACAAAAATTCAATGTTACAAAATTCCAACTTAAAGCAATGCCTCATGGTGAGGGCTTCATGGACAAGCATGGCACAATAACAACATGAAAAATAAGCATGGAACAAGCATGGCATAAATGAAAAATAACATGAAGTATGGATGGTAAGCATGAAATGAACATGGAAAATATGATGAGCAAGCATAGCATGAGCATGGAAGAGAGTGATAACATGTTTACCTAGTGGATGCAAGGTCCACTGCCCCTTGGTGTGGAGAGGGTGGATGGAAAAAGTGTTGTTTCAATGCTTCAACTTTGAGGACTTGTGAAAATGGAAATGGATCTCTTGCTTGCCTTGCCTCCTTTGAAAATAGCAGCCTCTACTTTTCAGATTAGGGTTTAGAATGTTTAAGTATGTAGGGTTTAATGCTGGCTAATGGGCTTGGAATGTTTGTTTGAGTTTATGTGCAAAAGGTGCAAAAATGAAGTGTGAAAAGAAATGACTAAATGTAGCAAAACTTAAGTGAATGAACATAAAGAAAATGGCCAAATGAGGTAAAAAGTGTGTTGGTTGGTTTTGTGGTCTGATTTGGTTTGGCTTGTGCAGCACAAAAATAGTCCAACAGGGTGACTTTAAGACCTTGTAACTTGATGAGTATGTAACCAAATGGCAAGGCAATGTAAACAGTAGAAAGAGGGCATGGAGCTTAACATTTTTCATGTTGAATAAAAGTTGAAATGATGAGTGGAAAGAGGTGAAAAATGGCCATAAAGTTCAGGTTCCATAGCTGCAAAATGGTTGGGCCAGTTTGGCCTAAATGCTGTCAAAAAATTCAGTCTATGATACCAACTTTAGTTGAGTGTATCTTCCAAACCAATGATCTAAATGGGGTGATTCCAAAAAGGTGTGAAAGAGGACATGACAAGGTACAATTTTCATGAAGAAATTATTTTCAAAAGGTGCCTTGAAGTGCAAGAAATCTGGCCCATACGTCTTGACAAATTTTGCAGATTTTGGACTTAGAAAATTTTCCAAGTGTTCTAAAATAATGTCTTACTTTGACCAAGCCTAACTTTCTCAATTTTAATCCAAATGAAACAAACTTTATATCTCTAGAAATCTTGGAAAAAGAGGAACAACTTTCATGTTGGAGAAATGTTCAAATGGAGCTTGTATATTGATGTAATATAGGCTTAAAGTGGGTGCAAAAACCATAAAAACTTGCCCTAAATGGAAAGTCAACTATTTCCAAATTTGGTAACTTTTCCAACTCCTGATTAAATGATGAATCCATGATCCAACCTTGATCAAATTTCACATGTAGGCTCCCTTAGGCATGAATTTTGAGATTCCACTTTCAAAATTTCAGGAGTTGACTTTTCTGGCCCCTCAGTTGACTTTTCCCAAACTGTCTGATTTCTGATTCCATTGATCAATTGAAGCACCTCTGGCTCAAATGAAGAGCTGATTTTTTGTATGTAGACCCTTGTGGACACATGGAGGGCCATGGAAAAGAGTTTCACCCAAGGAATCAGAAATAAACCGATTTTATACCAAACCCTAGTTTTAGGGCAAAATGATCAGGAACTGATTGCACTGATTGCCAATGGATCTTTGTGAGATGATTATGGATCTTCTTAGGCCAAGATGCCTCTATAATCATGACATGAATGAGCCCCCTTCACTTCCAACCAAACATTGCCTGTTGCAGGTAGCCATGAAACCCTAATTTCTGATTAAGTGGATATGCACACTATGAGAGTTCTGAATCTTCCACTGATGCACTATAGACCATCATGAGATACCTGGACCACCTTGAGACTTGTATATTAGGAGAATGAAGTTCAATTCTCAGTCTTGCCTTGTGTGGGCTCCTTCTGTTAAGGAGTGATCAATCAAACCTTGATTTCCCAAGTCACTGATGCAGTATGCAATGAGTATGACATAGTATGATGCTAATGCAATGTGAAACATAATCCCATTCTTCCAAGAAAAATGAAGGCTAAATTTTGGGGTATTACAGCTGCCCCTATTCAATCAACTGGAGACCCGAAAGGGAGATAGCGACGGCTTTCGCACTTTCGAGGTATCAAGGGATTAAATACAATAAAAAAGCCCGAAAATTTACACTGAAGTGAAGTGAAGTAACAATGCATGTCAGAATCGGCAGAGAGGTAGTCTCGAAAAAGAACCCGTCTGGTACGGTGAGAGTCGGTCCGAACACCGAAAAAGAATGTTAGCTTGGATACCAAAATAAATGGTAACACCGAAATAACCATGGCCTGAATGCCGCTCATCAGTCTGAATACTGGAAATGACTTCGATCTGAGCATCGGGAGATACTAGATTATCAAATAATCGGTCTGAAGACTGGGAAACTGGCCTGAACGCCACTTCGGTCTGAATATCGGGAAACTGGCCTGAACGCCACTTCGGTCTGAATACCAGAAAATTGGCATGAATGCCACTTCGGTCTGAATATCGGAAAATTGGCCTGAATGCCACAAGTTGCATCGACCTGAACGTCGGAAACTTCTTCGATCTGAACATCGGAAAATTGGCCTGAATGCCACTTCGGTCTGAATACCGGAAACTTGGCCTGAATGCCACAAGTTGCATTGACCTGAACGTCGGAAACTTCTTCGATCTGAATATCGGAAAACTGGCCTGAATACCACTTCGGTATGAATATCGGAAACTTGGCCTGAATGCCACAAGTTGCATTGACCTGAACGTCGGAAACTTCTTCGATCTGAATATCAGAAAACTGGCTTGAATACCACTTCGGTCTGAATACCGGAAAAACTGGATTATCGAACATCGGTCTGAACACCGGGAAATTGGCCTGAATGCCACTTCGGTCTGAATACCGGGAAACTGGCCTGAATGCCACTTCGGTCTGAATACCGGAAAACCGGCCTGAATGCCACTTCGGTCTGAACACCGGAAAACTGGCCTGAATGCCACTTCGGTCTGAATACCGGGAACTTCATGCCTGTCAGCGTCGGCAAAAATAGGGAACATGATACTTGAGGCGGCACGTGGGCCAACGACCTATGCTGGGGAGAATAAGTCATGAACAACCTTTAGTCTGAGCATTGGAAACAACTTCTGGCTTATCACTTGGGATACCGATAATGTTTTATGCTTCACATGCGTATGTTTGAATTTTTCAATGGCGTAATGCTCAATGAAAAATGGAAATGCTACGCGATTTGGGAGGATGCAATGCAATGTGATTCTACATGCAGGGATGTGAAATGCTGGGGAGAATGCCAAGCCGAGGCAAGGAATTCTGCTGGGGAAATGATCACAATCTTCTGGACCCTGGCACTGCTGTTGGAGATGCACAGCACAATGAACTCTGTGGGGAGATGACCGGCCACGCGGTGTTCTAGAAATAACAAAATACCGAGACTCTGACTGGGGAGAGAATGGCATTGAAAGCCTGCTGCTGAGGGAAGCGACAGTGGTTCTGGCAACCACAATCTGTGAGAGAGACGCCTCAACAGGGGAAGCAAACACCGATACGGTACCGAGATGCTGCTTCAAAGAAAGAGACCAAGGGTCTAGTGTCGAGATCGTCGATTTGGCATCGAACTCTGAGGAGCAGTCGCTTCTGCTGGGAAGATACAATCTGGCACTGTCAACTCCGCTGGGGATATACAGTCTGGCACTGTCGACTTTACTGGGGAGTGTATAATCTGAAGCACATGCTTGGGGGAGTACAGTAGTGAGAACCTACTGGGGATTGAAGAATCCAATGCTTGGATCAGCTCTGTAGGGATAAGATATCAAGTACCAACTATTGAAGCAAAACATCCGCGATCATCTACTGGGAACCTCAAGGAAATGCCCCGAGTGTACCTGTTCTGAATAGACGATCCATAACACTTAAAATTTACAGCAATTTTAAATGTTTATTAAGCATGTACCTGTAAAGCTCTTATGTTTCATGATGCAATGTTTATCAAAAATTCGGACGTCATTTTTGAAAACAAAATAGTATAATGAAAATGAACACAGAGGTATACTGAATAACATGATTTCATTGATTGAATGGCCTCTGAATAGGCATTTACATCAGGAAGCAATCCCTGGAAAGAGGTAATCGCACAAAAGATAAAAACAGAAATTAATCTAATGGCAATGTGAAATGGATTTCTATCGGGTTCCAATTCTGCTATGACTCGCTCGTCTTCAAGATCCTCCAGATGATCAGCTTTCTGAAAAGGGTGGTTGGACTATTTCCTATCTGTAAGACCCCAATTTTGGCCCTAAGATCCCTTATGGCATCACAACATTCCATTTGCAAAGCCTCAAGGATCATAAGCATCTTGGTTCCCCTTGCCTTTGGGTGGGACCTCTTGTGAGTGGTTTGAGATCACCAAACATGCTTGAATTGTATATTATTGCTCTTCTCATTTTATTCACTAACCAAAAGCACAAAAATATGTCACTAACATTTCTTGTTTGTAGCTTGAGCAATCACAGGGTCAAAAGCTTCTAGGAGATCCTTTATGCAATAAGAAGATGAAAGCAAGCATGGCAATGGTTCCCAAAGCTCTCATCCATCAAATATGCCTCCCTAGTATCTCAATTCATCATTTTGATCAAAGAAAATCAAAGGGTTTGAGGTTTGTGTCCCAAGGAAACCCTAATTCATCTGTGTACCAAGTGTGTCTTGCTCATGAAGCAACCTCAGCCCATGATCAAATAAAATCAAGGGAAGTTATTTAATTCATCATTTCATGCATATTTGAACTTATTTGAGTGTCCTCAATCATCAATTCATCAAGATATGAGTTGTGGACTTGAAAAGTTGATCAATCAATTCATCTGACTATTTTGAAATGCACTGAGATATAACTTTTTGTGTGTTGGTAAAATGGAGATGATCCCAAGATCAAAAATGTTCTTAAGGACAATATGAACAACTTTAATGTTCATCAAAATTGGATTTAAATCATAAAAGGGTCAACTACCCAAGAACATAACTCATAGGTCATTTTGACTGAAACCCTAATTTTGGGTCAACTACCCAAGAACATAACTCATTCAGTTTTTATGATTTTGAGGTGGAACCAAATGCATTGGGAAGATTATTGTGTCTAATTCAAAAGTTATGTTGAACAAAATTTAAAAATCTCAAAATAAATACATGTGATAATGCAAAACATTATAGGTCACTTTGGGCCAAATGCATTGAAATGGAAAAAAGTCCAACTTCAAGTGCCCATAACTTATTCATTAAAAATCCAAATGATGCAACATTTAAGTCCAAATTGATTGTCTTGAAAAGATATACAACTTTCATGTTGAAGGTTTTATCATTTGGAGCTTACATCATTGAGACAGAAGGGCTTGAACATTGGCGAAATTTGGAAACTTCACTTTTGCATGTTTTGCACCCTATACTTTAAACTCAAAATTCACTAATTTCCAAGGACCAATTGAAATTTTGATCAACATATCATTTGTTCCTTATGCAATAAGATTTCTAACCATTACTCATGAGGTAGCATTTGGAGTTTGGAAGCACCACTTTCGAAGACATGAAGATTGAATGCATTTTGTGAAATTCCATTCAAATTGCCATGCATGAGCTGTTTATACTTAATGTACACGTCCATTTGCAATTCACATGAACTCAGCAGCTTGTTTCAGTCTTCATTGGGCTTTCCACATGATCACACAAGCCCATGCAATGAGAAATCCATTTGCCATGCACACTGTAGCACCTCAAATTTTCACCTCCCATTTTGTATATACATTTTCATTTTAGGTCATTAACATTTGCATTGTCCATTGCATAGTTCATCAAGTCATCAGGCAAAGACTGGTTAGGAGATTCAGTTGTGCAAGCAAGCAAGTGCATTCTCCATGGAATCAAAGCCCTAGGGTTGATACATTGAGTTCATATGATTCAAGGATCATTTTGAAGTGGTTTGGTCAAAGATTGAAGGCTCAGAGATCATCAGTCAATGATCAATTCATCTGAAACCCTAGAAAGTCAACAAAAGGCAACTGTCAATTCAACCATGGATTTGAAGGTGGAGAAGGTTAGAGATGCCTCATTCATGTCCATACAAGTCTCATTTGACATTTCAAACATCAACATTGAAGAATTTGAGGTCAGATCAAAACTTTCCAAAAATAGTAAGTGACCTGTAATTTGAAATTGCCAAAAATGGAAAGGTTTTCTCCTCAAGATTACATCATCAAGAAAGCTTTAAATGAAATTTTGTCCAACATGAAAGTTTAAGATCTTGCTCTCCCCTTTCCAAAAAGTCCAAGATCATGAATTTCTAATGTGTGGTTGAAGAGATATGGATCAATCATGGCCAAGTGAATATGGAACTTCAAACATGCATAACTTTCAAACCATAAGTCCAAATGAGATGGCTCTTTTTGCAACATTCTTCTTGTGACCTCTACTTTCCAAAACATACATCACATGCCATGCATTCTCATCCTATAATCATTTGAAATTTCACCTAAATTTTGGAGGGAAAATTATAATTTGAAATTGGTGCATTGTCCATACATTCCATCACTTGCATTGGCTCTAAAATGATCTTTTGAGTGAATTTGATCAAAAACATGTGCACTGTTCCATTCATTCCTCATGCATAAGGGTGAATTATCAAATTTGCATTTACACCTTGTTTTCACTAATCTATTTGCCATTTGCTTAAGTGTGATTAACAGCATGATTAGGAGGGAGTATAAAGGACAAATCATAACTATTTCTGCATAATCACAACCACAATTCAGATCTAGATCCACATTCAAGAAAATTTTCTCTCTCAATTTTTTCTCAAATTCTCCAAACACATGGCATTGTTCTTGATTCATTTCTCATCTGGAGGTATTGTGGAACAAGTTTGAAGCTAAAACCATAGCATTTCATGTACTGTTGAAGCAGCTCGAGGCTTTGATCCATTAATGGTGAATTCATATTGTGGCAAGATCGTGCAAGATTAAGTCTCAATTCTTCATCTATTCATCCATACAAGTGAGTTGGAAGATCTGTTCGAGCATTACATAGCCTAGATCTGCTGAATTCCAAAGCTGCATCTCCAAAAGGTTAGAAATCAAATGTCTCAATTCTTAAAATGATTAGGATGTTGTTATAGATCTTTGAATGCTGGTGAAACTGAGCTTCGAATCACAAGATTTCATGTAGAATTGAGTTAGATATGCTAGGTTAAAGTTTGATGTATGAACATTCGTGGCTTCGATTCTTCTTATATATGTTGATTCATGTTAAACCATGCATGGATTGTTGATGTGTGTTGTAAGATCTATCTGTTGATATGCTTAGTTTGGAAATCTGAGATAAATGTTCTTGAGCGTGCATGAACATGATGAACATGATGAAGCTGGTGAAAATATTTTACAGAAGTAGGTTTTGATCCATTCCAATGTGTATTCCGCGTCTTGCATGTGTTTATAGCATACCGTGCATGTACTGGTCCACGTAGCGCACGCATGGCAAAACGATTGGTTATTATTGCTCTAAGAAGCCACGTCAGTTTAATGAAACGCTGAGTTTCATGTCCAAGCGCGCTAACATTTGAAAAGCCACTCCCTTCGATTTCTGGCTGTGACAAATTCAAATATGCCATGCCATTTTCTCTTTTCCCACCATACCACATTCATACATGCTTCTTCATGTTTTTTTATTTTTTCTTTCACTTTAAAAATTCACAAATAATTGAATAATGGTCCAAAAAATATGGGAATTTTTGCATTATCTTCCTTGTTGTGTCTAGTTTGTTTTGGTTATTTTTCCATAAAATGTGCCTGGCTGGATTTTGTTTTGCCCTAGGGTTTGTGAACATGTATGTTTTCTTGACCTTGCCTTGCTTCTCCATTTGTGAAATGATGGTTGTTTATCCAATGCTCATGAAATTTTACATGCTTAAACTAGACATCTTGCTGGAAATTTTGGTGTTGAGTTTGCATTTTTATCAATTGCCATTGCTGAGATATGGTCATGTGAAGTTAGGTGTGACAATGTGTCTCACACCTTGTGATGTCCAACTTGATTAATTGATTTTCCATGCCAAATGAATTCCAATTGATGTGATTTTTTGTATGATACTCCTTATGGATGTTGTGATTGATCATGATTTTTTGTGGAATTTTTGGATTGATTTCTGATTTGATTGAGATTTTTCTTTCTTGTTGGTCATGTTTGGACTTTTGAAGTGTCTTGAATTTCATTGGTATGTGAAATGCTTGTGCTTTATCCTATGAATGTGAAATTTTGCACATTGTTTCCAGACATGTTGAAGTTTGTTTTGGCTTTGGTTTGAGGTTTTTACCATGTTTCATTTCTGTTTTAGGCTTGTGCTAAGTTGGTGTAACATTTGGTGTCCCATTTGAGCTTGTTTTGATTGCCTTGCCTTATACAATTTGATTACCATGACTATTGTGGTCCAATTGCCCTAATTTTTTGTGTGTTGATCATGTTGTGTGTTTTGTTTAGCCATGAATTTTGTTGAGATTAATTGAATCATTTTTGAATTAATGTGTATTTGTTCATTCTGTTGCCTCAATGTGCTTTCCACTTGCATACCTTGCCATGATTGGTTTATGAAACGAATTTGGTTGATGTTATTGATACGAGACCTTTTGGATGGTGTTCTTAATTGATTGAGGTTGATTCATGTTGAATTTCATGTTCTGTTTTAAAATTTCTTTCCCTCTTTGACCCTAGGCCTTGCACTAGTGGTTTGTTGCTTATGTTTGAGCTTTGATTTCAGGTTAAGAAGCACATGGCAATATTGGGATTGATTCACTTGCTTGAGTTGACTAAATTGGTTGGTGTTGACTAACTTTGAGTTGTTTTGCAGGTTGATGCCAAGACATTTGTATTTGAGCTTGTGCCTTGCACATTGTGGCATTGCTTGCTTGCTTGTCTGGTTGATTGTGTGATTGTCTGTTTGGTTGTTTGACTTGTATACTGATTGAGTTAGATTTTTTTCAGGTACATAAGTTGCTTAAGTTCTTTTGAACTTGCTTTTGCTTTGCTTGGTTTCTTAACCATTTGAGGTATAACTCTCTGACTTCATGTTGTCGCATTACGCGAAAAACCGGCGGGAAAAGAAAGAAACAACAGAGCCGCCACCGTGCGTTATTTATCCCAAAAGAGGGAAAGGAAACGCTCAGAGTAAACCTGGAAAAGAACATGGTCTCGCGACCAAAGAGGATGGGTTCGGGAGTCGGTTATGCGAAGGGAAGGTATTAGCACCCCTACGCATCCGTAGTACTCTACGGGATCCACGCACAAAAGGAAGGAAAATGGTTGCTAAAACACTGCTCAAACACACACACACTGGCTGAAAGAGACAAAAGAAACTGACTGAAACTGACTCGGCAGGATATCGTATCCTGGGCCTACTTAGTCTATCAGGCATAGACATCAGAGTCGAAGTAGTTCGGACCGGGGAAACGACACATGCTCGCTAGGATATCGCATCCTATGCATACGTATCTTCTCGGACGAGAGAAGAATCAGAGCATTCGTAGCTCGGCTGACACGCACACAAACAAACGCAAACAAAGGCAAACGTGGAGCCTGAATGCCAATCGATGGACTTACATCAGCATCCGAACCTAAACACACACAGGAACCCAAATGCCACTCGATGGACTTACATCGGCTTCCAAGCACACAACAACATAACAAGTTAATAGGGAGTCGGGGACTCGAGCCTATAACTGTCAAGCACACACTCAAACAAACAGACAACAAATTGCTAAGGAGTCAGGCACTCGAGCCTAGCAACTGTCAGACAACTCACACAAAAAGAAAAAAAAGGCGCCCGGAGAGATCAGCTCAATCTCCTGCCTACATACTTCATCTGGTATGAAGATCAGGGCGATGTAGTTCCCCTACGCAGGGACAAAGGATCTAGCCTAACCAGATAACAGAGGGAGACACAACTCTAGGGAGACTACGACTCGAGCCTAAATGTTGTCATGCAAAGTCAACCCTAAGTTAAGGTTTCTAGCTAAATGGCACAAAGGCCAACCTATCCTAGACACGGCTTGTACAGGAAGCAAGGGTCTCGATTGCAACTAGGGCAAGAGAAGGGGGAGATCTCAATCGCAACGAGGGCGAGAGAAAAGAATAGTCTCAATCGCAACAAGGGCGAGAGAAGAGAAAGTGTTAGTGGTTAGTCAAACTCGGCAAGACATCGCGTCTCGTGCCTACGTATCTCATCTGAACATGAGAATCAGAGTTGCCGTAGTTCGGCAGGAGGGACAAAGGTCTCGATTGCAACTAGGGCAAGAGAAAGGAAAAGGCTCGATCGCAACGAGGGCGAGAGAAAGGAAAAGGCTCGATCTCAACGAGGGCGAGAGAAAGGAAAAGGCTCGATCGCAACGAGGGCGAGAGAAAGGATCGCAACGAGGGCGAAAGCAAACAAGGATTAGTTGTTAGTCAAACTCGACAAGACATCGCGTCTCGTGCCTACGTATCTCACCTGAACGTGAGAATCAGAGTTGCCGTAGTTCGGCCAAACAACTCTAAACATGGCTCACACAGAAGGTAAGCCACACAGACCTGACTTGCACAGGAAGCAAGTCAAGCACAACCTACCTTGCACAAGGGCAAGTCCAAACTACACCTAAAGAGGCAAAGCAAACAGGCAATCACAGGAAGCACACTCTATATGCATACAAGAGGCTCACACAAGGGTTAGGTTTTAGTCGAGGGGTCACATCAACCTCAACAAACAAACCTCTGGAATGGGGTGAGTGTTGCTCTTAACCTTGCCATTGAGGGGCTAAGGTGAAGCAGATGAAAGGAGATGAGGGGTGTGCCTCATTGCTTCTATCCCTGATCAGGGAGAGCATTTGACAAGAATGTGTGGGTTCAGAAAGTGGGAACCCTTCTACACATTTAATACTGACTCAACTGTGCAATTGCACAAGATCTTGGGTTTTTATCTGTAATGCATCAACACAGTGGTGTGAGCAAAACAGAAGACTCACTGAATAGCAGGGGATAGATTGCTTATCCCTTGGTTCTGCCAATTGCCTCTTCACTTAGGAGGTCTTTGACTCTGTACAAGGACAAATTAAACATACACAAGCATTGCCTCTTAAGGAGGACTTCAGACAGTTTGCCCGGCCAAGTAACAGACCGGGTCTCCAGACTACATGAAGTAAAAGAGATTATACCTCAAGCAAGTTGCTAAAAAGCAAAGCAAATCAAGTTCAGAGAACTTAAGCAACTAAAGTACCTGAAAAGAGTCAAAACAATCAGCAAACAGTTCAAAAGTTTAAATCAAAAGGAATTGGTAAACAGTCAACACAGATGGTCAACTGTGCAAGGCACAAGACTCAAACACATGAGTCAAACCTACAAAACAAAGGTTAGCATATGATAAACAACCAAGTTCAAACAAGTTTGAATGATCTTTGAGGCATTGGTGCTTAACCTGAAACATTAACTCAATTGTAAGTCCAAAAGACCCCTAGGACAAGCCTAGGGTCAAAAACAAATGAAAAAGTCAAAACAGCAAAGAAAAGTCAACCAAAGTTAAATTAAAACATTTAAGAATCAATCTCAATTGGTCTCACATTCAAATCATGCATTATTATCATTTCATGAACATTTGAAGTCAAAGTAAGGCAAATGCAAGCTCAAAGAAGTCAACAGAATGACTTGCATCAAAAGTCAACTCAAACAATTTCAAAAATCATCAAATAAATCACACTCAATCCTAACATCTAGCATGGTAAGCATGTCAAATTTCATGGCATTTGGATGAGAGGAAAGCAGTCAATGAAAATCATGAAGTCAATATGATTTCAAGTAAGCACAATGAAAGTCAACAAACATGGGTCAACTTCAAAAAATCATAACAAATTGAAAACAGATGAGAAATGAATGAGATTAACACCAATGCAAAGCTCAAGATGTCTAGTTATCACATACGAAATTTCATGGTCATACAATATGGTATGAGAATTTCCCAAAGGATTTGGCAACATGTAGCACAAAAAGTCAACATTTGACTAGGCAGGGAAGAAAAATCTCAAATAAATGGAAAACAACACAATTAATTCCAATAAAATTCACACATGAACTAGACATGTAAGGGAAGAATCATGCAAAATTTGGGGTCATTTGGATGTAAGGAAGCATATGAACAAAATTCAAGAAATTGCATATCATTGGTGTGACACAAATTGTCACACCCTACTTCAGAAAATCATATCTCACACGCCACATATGATAAATGCACAAACTTTACATCAAAACAAAGTTGAATGTGTCTAGTTTCTCCACAAAAAATTTCAGGGTCATTGGATACAACATGAGTATTTCACAAAAGGATTGGCAATATGTATCATTTTTGGTCACATTTCACAAACCCTAGAGCTATTTAAAATCCAATGATCAGAAAAAATATTAAAAATCATAGTAAAATACTAGACATCCAACAGGTCACAATGCAAAAAATCCCATGTTTTTTGGAGTTGAAATGAATTAGAAATGAATTGTTGAAGATGAGTGAACAATTGGAAGAAGCATGAGCAAAAGACATGAAATAATGAGTCAACGGTTTGACCGCGTGGCATTGTGGTAAATACCACATTCATTTAGCAAAACGACACAGCTTAAGCAAAAGCCACGAAATGTTGTGATTGGTCCACAACCAATGGAATAGTAACAATGAGCAACAGCAACCAATCAAATTCAAACTTTCTGGAAAAATGTGGTTAGGGTTTTGGTAGTAGCAGGGCATCTCATTTTCAATCAAACATCATCAATCAACATTCAAATTGCATGGCAACAGCACGGCAGTAAAACAACAATGTTCATGCAACATAACACAAACAAATCTTAAACATGACTCATGGAAAATTCTGGGCAGCTAGGGTTAAAACAACAGCAAAGCTTCATCACCATCATGCAAAAATCGACCACAAAAAATTCAACCAAAAACAGAAATCAAGTACACCAATCTCATCAGCATTCAACATTCATTAAGAATCCAAACATTGTTTTCCTTAAAACACCATATCCATCATGAATCGAAGACAAATGCATTCATACATCAAATTTCAAATCAAAAAATCTTCCAGCATACTCAACCATTTTATGTGTTCTAAAGCTCATAATGACCAGGGGCAAGAGATCTTTACATTTCATGTCATGATTTGGAAAAAAGAAAGAGTCGAAAACCAACCAATATGAAGAGCAGAAGAGGATGCAGCAACTTTCTGGCTTGTATGAGCTTGAACAGGTGTGTATTATGCTCCTATATGATGGATGCTTGAAAGCTTTGAGCTCAACTATGTCAATTTCAGCTTGAAACCACATCTGCCATTGAAGGGTGCTTGAAGAAAACAGAACAACAAATGAACTTCCAGCTGGTTTTTTACACTTGGAAATAGCTCACAACAATGATGGATGGTGAAGCAATGCAAGCTAGCTCGTGTACCTTGAAGCTTTTGAGCAGAATATTGCAAAATGCAAAATCGCAAGAATGAGAGAGTGTGAGTTTTCTGGTGTGCAAAGGCTGCTCTTAGGGTTGAAAAGTGACAGAAAATAACTTTATATATGTCTGTTTAGCAATGCTTAATGAAGTCCTAAGTTGGATTAGCTTAAATGAACCAAAGTGCATAAATTGCTAATTTTGCATAAGTGGATATGGAGGTGTATGCCTTGCACGATTTGGGCTTTAGTCATGCTGCAAATGGCCCTTGAATCATCTGTTTTAAGTTTGCTGATGGAATGGTTAACTTGTTTCACTTGAATGAACCAAAATACACTATTTGCTAATTTTCAAAATATGCACATGGAGGTGATATAATGGTAGCATGAGCACAACTTTGAGCTTGGAACATGTTGCAAACATCATTTAGAACAAGTCCCAAATGGCCAATTGTGTCAAAAGTGTTTAAATCAAAAAGTCAAACTTGAGTCAAACTTGATTTTTAAATGAAATAGGTCAAAAAATGCCATTTTGATTGGCAAGGTTTTGGGGCATGAAACTTATATTTTTGGAAAGAGTAGGAAAAATGTGGTTTGTAGGAAAAAACCCCACCAAATTTGGCCAAAGGAATCATGAGATATGGCCATTTGAAGTTCATGAAAATGTGAAAATGATTTGACCATATTTTGCAAACCATTCATGGGATTTGAGAGTTCTTGGACTTTTTGAAAATGGGAGAACAAGACCTTCAACTTTCATGTTGGGCAAAAATTCATTTGAAGCTTGTATCATGATGCAAGTTGAGGATCAAGAAGTTTCCATTTTTGGCAGTTAAAATTACAGGTCCACTTTCTATTTTGGGAAATTTCTGATTTTGCTTCAAATTCTTCCATGATGAGGTTTGGCATGATATATGAGGCTTGTGTGAGCATGAATGAACTCCTTCAAATCAATTCCATCCATCAAATCACTGATTAAATCCACAGTTGACCAAGTTTGACTTTTCTAGGGTTTTGCTTGTCTGTGCATGAACTGATGGCTTCTGAACAAACAACCCTTGACTTGAACACTTCAAATGGACCTCCAAGCCATGTGAACTTTTTGGACAAACCCTAGGGCCTTGGCTCCTTGAGAAACACCTTTGCTTGATTGGTTGACTGATCTCCTGATCAGTTTGACCTAATTCTTGACTTGCTTGCTCTTGAGGCAACTGGGGACAATGCAATGCTATGCAATGTATCATGATATGCTATGACCTAATATGAGAATGTATGTACAATGGTAGGTGCAAATTTGAGGTGCTACAGCTGCCCCTATTCAATCAGTTGAGAACCCGAACGGATGATAGCAAGGGCTGTCAGACTTTCAGGGTAAACAGGGATTGAATACAAAAGAACCGTAGAAATTTGCACCGACTGGAGATACTACAAGAATGCCTGTCAGGATCGGCAAAGAAACAGTCTTGAAAGAACAATCCGTCTGGAACGGAAAAGAAATCGGCCTGAATACCGAAACAGAAACGTCGACCTGGATACCAAAATAAATGGCAACACAGGGATAACCAATGCCTGAGCGTCGTAAGTACATCGACCTGATCGTCGGAAACTTCTTCGGTCTGAAAACCGGAAAAAACATAAGTACATCGACCTGATCGTCGGAAACTTCTTCGGTCTGAACACCGGAAAAAAACATAAGTACATCGACCTGATCGTCGGAAACTTCTTCGGTCTGAAATACCGGAAAAAACATAAGTACATCGACCTGATCGTCGGAAACTTCTTCGGTCTGAATACCGGAAAAAACATAAGTACATCGACCTGATCGTCGGAAACTTCTTCGGTCTGAACACCGGAAAAAAACATAAGTACATCGACCTGATCGTCGGAAACTTCTTCGGTCTGAACACCGGAAAAACATAAGTACATCGACCTGATCGTCGGAAACTTCTTCGGTCTGAAAACCGGAAAAAACATAAGTACATCGACCTGATCGTCGGAAACTTCTTCGGTCTGAACACCGGAAAAAAACATAAGTACATCGACCTGATCGTCGGAAACTTCTTCGGTCTGAAATACCGGAAAATCATAAGTACATCGACCTGATCGTCGGAAACTCCTTCGGTCTGAATACCGGAAAATTCGTGGGACATATTATCTATAGCCGTCAAAACGTAGATAATACACTCGCATGGAAGATTATCCATAACCGGGTTGTAGGTTGTTAAATGAATAATCGACCGAAAACATCCTGAAGAGAGCAAAGGCAAACTTGTTAAAGGATGGACATTCGACTCCACAAGGAATACGAATCTTACTCTGCTGGTGATAACAACCGAAAGATTGACCGAAGAGTGCATGAAATATATTATCTATAGCCGTCAAAACGTAGATAATACACTCGCATGGAAGATTATCCATAACCGGGTTGTAGGTTGTTAGATGGATAAACGACCGAAAAGAAAGGCATCTGGGTACCAGACTAGGTATGCAAAAGATGACCAATCAAAAGAGGGTAAAGTTGCTAACTCGGAGCAAATATCCAAAAGGAAGGTGAAGACCCAATGGGGACAATACTGCTTGATCAAGGCAAGTATCCAAAAGGGACAAGACCATTAATACCACAAAGAGGGGATTACATCTACCGGTTTGTAGGCAGAAAACCACGGGAAAGTAACCAGTCATCATCGGGATGAGCACAAAGGGTTAATTCCAACAAGGGGATTGTAGCGGTGTATTCGTCGCTATATGATCTATCGATTAAATCATAAGCAAGAGATACATTGAAATTTCGAGTCGCCACCGCACTTTTATTTATCCAAAGGACTGGCTAAAAAGCGAACAAAAGCCTAAGAAGTTTTACACGTAGAAAACTAATAAAAAGATCAGAGATTCTGGGTAAGGGGTAAATTACGCAATGGGAAGGTGTTAGGCACCCATCACGTCCTAGGTACTCCTAGGGAGCCCTTTTCACACTTGTTGTAAAAGATTGTTATTTGTTATGACATAAAGATTGTGCAAACATGATTGGGATGATGAGAAAAGAATATACAAGTTAATTATTTTTGTGTTCGAACGGATGAACCCGCTGCCTACGTACCTTCCATCAAAGGTAAGGATCAAAACGCCGTAGTTCGGCTAAAAGATTTCCAAAAGTTGGTGGATTCAGTTTTAAACACAAGCACTGAGGCTTTTCATTATCAATGGGAGAACACTCGACCAAAAACAACATCCACCATGCGAGGATAGCTTCGACGTACTAGAGGGGTTAGCCCTGTTTTCAGTACGGAAGTCTTACTGTCGACTCACTAAGGATAGGCAAGATTTACATCAACCACAATGATAATTGAAACCTATGGCTAATGCATGAAAAGATTAATAATGGACAAAGCCAAAACAAGTGAATGAGTGAAGTTAATTGATTGTGATTATGAAAAATGAAGTCAAAGTATGATTAAGATTGATTTGAAAGAAGTATTATGAAAATGGAATTTGAAAAAAGTCAAGGACTTGGGGTCCAGGTTTTTAGTTAGAAAACATGAAGATGTTGCACAACACTTATGTCAAGTTTGAAAGATAAAGTGTGAAAAAGTCTAGGACATAATGGGGATGAATGGATGAATATGGATAGTAAAACTTCTTAGAAGGTTCACTTCTTGAGATCATATAGGGGATGATTCAAGTGTGTCCTTTGGAATAGCAATGGATAATAACAAACAAAGCAAAGCAAAAGAAAAGCGGATATCGGATGCCAATCACTGGTCTTATACCAATCTCCTAAAACAAAATGGATGTCAGAAGCCACTCAATGGTCTTACACTAATCTCCTCAAACAAAGAAAATAAAAGGTGGATACCGGATACCAATAGATGGATTTACACCAGTCTCCTAAAACAAAACTGGATATCAGATGCCACTCAATGGACTTATACTAATCTCCTAAAACAAAATGAAACTTGGATACCGGATGCCAATCTGTCTGGACTTATACCAATATCCAACATATGATCATAGGAAAGCAAATGCCAACTTACAGGGACTTATAATTGCAACCTCACATACAATCAGACAAACCAAATTATGATCACAGGAAAGCAAATGCCAACTTACAGGGACTTATAACTGCATCCTCACATACAAATCAAACAGATCAAATTATGATCACAGGACAACAGATGCCAACTTACAGGGACTTATACTGTATCCTCACAAACAAACAAACAAAGCAACAGAAGATATGAGTGACCAATGAGGTCTTACACTCTATCCTTCCATATCATAGAAGCAAATGCCAAAGCAATGGACTTACAATTGTCCTCAATGGGCAAGCAACAATGATAGCATCACAAAGACAAATGAGATGATCATGCATTAATGGCAATTGATGATGATAAATGCATAACATACAAGCAAACATGTGCATATGAAGCAATCAATCAATCAATGAATATCAAACAGCACACTCTATAGCCAAGACAAGGGGGCTCACACAAGAGGGTTTGACTTTGAAAGTCCACTGTAATAGGTAAATGTCGCTCTTAACCTTGCCATTGAGAGGCTAAGGTGAAGCAGATGAAAAGGAGATGAGGGGTGTGCCTCATTGCTTCTATCCCTGATCAGGGAGAGCATATAAGAAAGTGTGGGAGCTCAGAAAGATGGAACTCTTTCCACATTATTGACTCGATTAGATCTTGGGTTTTTATCTCAATGCTTCAACCATGTAATGGGAGCAAAGAGAGGACACACTGAATAGTGGGGGATAGATTACTTATCCCTACCTTCCACCAATTGCCTTACTTGAAGGACTTTTCCTGCTTGGGACAATTTTAAACACACACAGGCATTGCCTCTTAAGGAGGACTTCAGACAGTTTGCCCGGTCAAATAACAGACCGGGTCTCCAGACTACATGAAGAAGAAGTAATTATACCTCAAAAGCAATTGCTAAATAGCAAAGCAAGCAACTAAAGCAACTAAAGTGTACCTGAAAAAGTCAAACTTATTAGTAAACAAGTCAACAGTTCAAACCAAAAGAAATGGATAAACAACAGTCAACCATAAACAGAGGTGCCAAGGCACAAAGCCAAACTCATATGAGTCACACCTACAAAACAAGGGTTAGCACATGATATATATAATCCAACTCGATCAAATTTGAATGATCTTTGAGGCATTGGTGCTTAACCTGAAACATTAACTCAATTGTAAGCTCAAAAGACCACTAGGACTAGCCTAGGGTCATAGATGAAAGAAAAGGTCAAAACAGCAAACAAAAGTCAACCCAATTCATGTTCAAACATTTAAGAAGCTACCTCAATTGGATTCACAATCAAATCATGCATCATTGTCATTTTATAGACCAAAGAAGTCAAAACATGGCAAAAGGAAGCACAAATAGGTCAACAGCAAGACCAATCTCAAAAGCAAACATAATCAATTCCAAAAATTATGAGATAATTCATACTCAAACACAATCCATAACATAGCATGCATATGAAATTTCAGCTCAATTGGATCATGGGAAGATGGTCAAATAAAATCAGGAAGTCAACACAATTTCAAATGTGCACAAAGAAGGTCAACAAACATGGGTCAACTTCAAAAAATCATATCAAATTGAAAACAGAAGAGAAATGAATGAGATTAACACCAATGCAAAGCTCAAGATGTCTAGTTATTACATATGAAATTTCATGATCATACAATATGATATGAGGATTTCCCAAATGAAATGGCAATGTATAGCACAAAAAGTCAACATTTGACTAGGCAGGGAAGAAAATTCACAATCAAATGGAAAACAGCATGATTAAATCCCAGAAAATTCACACACAAACTAGACATGTGATAGATGATTCATGCAAAATTTGGGGTCATTTGGATGTAAGGAAGCATGTGAACAAAAATTGGGAAAATGCATATCATTCATGTAGCACCAAATGCAACACCTCACTTCAACAATTTGTAACTCACAAACCACAAATGATAAATGCATAAACTCTATATGGAAACAAAGGTAAATGAGTCTAGTTTCACCACAAAAAGTTTCAGGGCCAAAGGATGCATCATCATTATTTCACAAAAGAAATGGCAAAGGGTGTCAAATGTGCATACATGTTAAGAAAGCAATTACCAATTAAAATCCAGCCAATGAAAAATTAATTAAAAATCATAATCAAATACTAGACATCCATGTGAAGATGATGCAAAAATTCTCATGATTTTTGGATTTAATTTGAGAGAGAAATGAATTTTTGAAGTTGAGTGAAATTTTGAAGCAAACATGAGCAAATAACATGGAGGAACAAGTCAAACAATGGTCAACAGTGGCAGTTTTGTAATTTAGCGCCTCATTAAACCAAACTCTGCGTTTTGGCAAACAAAATGAAATGTTGTGATTGGTGGTTCCTCAATGGAACAGTACTCGGGCCAATGGCAGTGCAAATTTCTGGAAAAAGGCTAGGGTTTATACACTTAGGGTTTAACAGCATGGTTTCATCATTTGGTTCATCAACATCATCATCGATCGAAATTCCAGCACCATGGCAAACAGTATGGCAATGATACAACCATGTTCATGTACATCTAAACAGCAATAAACCACACGATTCATGTAAATTCTGGCAAATCCATAGGGTTTCAAAACAGCAATATTCATCATCTTCATCAAAATCATCAAGAACAAGCATGCCCAGAAAATGAAAACAAGCACATCCAATGATTCAGCAAACCAAGCACGTGTATAATATAGCAAACATCATCATAAATTCGAGCTCATGAGAAAGAAATCAACCAAAACAAGTTTGAACATAAACATGTAAACTCAGATTTCTCAACCATAGCACAATCATTTCAAGCAAGGCATAGTTCATTAGAATCAGCATCAAAAGAGCTACCTAAAACATATCATGGCATGGCAAATGATTGAAGTCGAAAACTTACTTGTTTTTGAAGAAAAATGTGAAACAGGGCTGCTTGGATGTTTCCAGCTCGAAACAGATGACCACAAAGCTATAGAATGATGGATACTTGAGGGAAATGAGCTCAATGATGCCTGGAAGCTTCCACAACTTGAATTGCCATTGTTGGTTCTTGAAGAAAACAGAACACAAAGAGGTCGTGCAGCTGGAAAATGAAGCTTGGAAATGGCTCACAAGTGATGATATGATGAAGCAATGCAAGCTTACTCGAGGGTTTTCAAGGTTTTGGCCAGAAATTCACAAAGTGTAAAAAGGCAAGATGAGAGAAATGAAGGTTTTTGGTCGTGTGGCTGCTGTGTCTAGGGTTCAAATGAGCAGAAAAATTGCTTTATATTGTCTGTTTAGCAATGGTAATGGATGTGGTAAGCTTGCTTAACTCAAAATGAACCAAATGCTATTTTGCTAATTTTTGCATAAGTGGAAAATGGAGGTGTATGTGCTGGTCGAATGGGCTTGGAAACAGGCTGCAAACAGACCAAGTTTTTGCTGTTTTATGTTGCTCATGAATTGCTGTCCTTTGTTTTGCTCTTTTCAAACCATTTGCAAAAATACCAAGTTATGCAACTTTGGTCAAAATAGTAGTATGATGATAGCATGAGCATGATTTTAGGCTTGGAGAAAATTGCAAATACCATATGAAACAAATCCCTATTGGCCAAAGTGAGAAAAAATCAAAGAATCAAAAAGTCAACTATTGGTCAAACTTGATTTTTAAATGAAATAGGTCAAAAAATGCCATTTTGATTGGCAAGGTTTTGGTTCATGAAATTTATATTTTTGGAAAGAGGAGGAAAAATGTGGTTTGTAGGAAAAAAACCCCACCAAATTTGGCCTTATGGTTCATGAGTTATGGCTCTTTGAAGTTCACAAATTTCTGAAATTGAATTGATCATATCTTGACAACCACACATGGGATTTGAGAGTTCTTGGACTTTTTGAAAATGGGAGAACAAGATCTTCAACTTTCATGTTGGGCAAAAATTCATTTGAAGCTTTTATCATGATGTAAGTTGAGGATCAAGAAGTTTCCATTTTTTGGCAGTTGAAATTACAGGTCCACTTTCTATTTCTGGAAATTTTCTGTTTGACTTGATTTTCTTCCATGATGAAGTTGGACATGATATATGAGGCTTATATAAGCATGAATGAGCTCCTTCAAATCAATTCTATCCATCAAAACACTGATTAAATCCACCGTTGACCAAGTTTGACTTTTCTAGGGTTTTGGATGACTGAAGCATCTCTGATGAATTCCAAACCCTAATTCCTTGAGACCTTGACTTCAAATGATGTCCCAAGATGTATGAACTTTTGATTATTGATCATGGTGCCCAAATTCTGCAAGAATGGCCACCATCCATTGTTTTGACTGACTGTTGACTGACTTTGACCTAATTGCTGATGATTGCTTCAACTGCAAGCAACAAGGTTAGACTGACAATATTTTTGTACTTTTTGGTTAGTAAACATATGAAAAGCAAAGATATACAAATGCAAAGTATGCTTGGTGATCAAGAACCAAACTCACAAGGCAACCACCCACTAGGAGGACAGCTAGGGCATGCAGTGATCCTTGAGGCCATGATATGATATGATAGGGGCCATGAGGGATCTTAGGGCCCAAAATTGGGGTCTTACAGATGCCCCTATTTAAGGTCATTCTAGCCGGAGAAGCGAAGTTTAGAAATCTTCATCTCGACGCGGTAGAATGGACTTAAATAACAGTAATGAGACAAATTTTGGTCCCTAAGAGACCTCATGATGCAAATGTATGCATGCAAAAGACACAAACTCTGTGGGGAATATGATTCACACAGAAGAAAAGACGATCCATCGGAGTAATGCACTCACCAGGAACAGAGACTCTGACAAGACTCTAATTGGGGATAAACAAAACTGACACAGCGTGAACAAGACACGACTCCAAACTGGGGAAAATCAAAACTGACGCAGCGTGAACAAGACACGACTCTGACTAGGGTAACAGAAAACAGACTGGAGAACTCACTGGGGAGTGAAGAACTCACACTGGGGAAAAGAATTCCAAAGGAAAATAAATCCATTGGAGAGACGCAAGCTGACTCCTGAGGAGAAGCAAAGGAAAAAAACTTCACTGGGGAAGCACAACGGAAAATGAGATGTTACCGGGCATAAGGGTAACAAAACAGGAAACTCTGACTCCGCAGGGGGACCGAGGTCATAATAGGGAGCAGAAAGGAGGGAACACCAAGGATACCGGTTACTGGGTATATAATAGGTGACCGACCAAAGCGTGAATTGGATTTCACTTCCAATACACTCATCATCCTGAAGAGAGCTAGAAAAGCAAACTTGTTTAAGGATGGATATTCAATTCCACAAGGAATATGAATCTTACTCTGAGGGGAAAACGATCGAAAGATTGACTCAAGAGCGCACGAGATATAATATCCATTACCGTCAGAACGTGGATAGAATACTCAGATGAGACATATTATTCATTACCGGCAGACCGTGAATAATATACTCGAAAGGAAAATTATCCTGAACCGGTTACTGGGTTGTTTATAGGATAAAATCCGAAGACGTGAATTGGTTTTCACTTCCAAAACACTCATCATCCGAAAGGAGGGCTTGAAAAAGCAAATCGACTTACAGGATGGACATTCGAATCCACAACGGGAAAACGAATCTTACTCAACTGGGGACACAAACCCAAAGAGTGCATGAGATATAATATCCATTACCGGCAGACCGTGGATAAGATACTCGCATGAGATATATTATCTATTACCGTCAGAACGTAGATAATAAACTCGCATGGTAAGAAACACCAGGGATACCGGTTACTGGGTATATAATAGGTGATCTACCGAAACGTGAATTGGTTTTCACTTCCAAAACACTCATCATCCAAAACACAAACTGGTTAAAGGATGGATATTCGATTCTACAAAGAATACGAATCTTGCTCAGTTGGGGAAAATCAACAAAGGATTCCAACTAAAGAGCGCATGAGATATATTATTCATTACCGGCAGACCGTGAATAATACACTCGCATGAGATATATTATCTATTACCGTCAGAACGTAGATAATATACTCGAAAGGAAAAGACACCAGAGATACCGGTTACTGGGTATATAATAGGTGACTAACCAAAAAAGAGAGACAATCGATACCAAGCATCCGGGTAAACGAAAGACAACTCAAAGGATAAATTGCAAGCATCCGGCAATTATCCAACAACAAGAATATTCGACTCCACAAAGGGAAATAACGAATCTTACTCGACTGGGGAAACACAAAAGGCTTCGACTGAAGAGTGCATGAGATATATTTTTCATTACCGGCAGACCGTGAATAATATACTCGCATGGAAGACTATCCACAACCGGTTACTGGGTTAATAAAGGATAAATCAACCGAAAAGAAAGGTATCGGGATACCAAACTAGGTATCTAATGATGACCAATCAAAAAGGGCAACAGACATTACCGACAAAAGGGTAAATGAAAGGCGATCTGCTGAGGATAATTTGCAAGCATCCGGCAATTATCGACAGGGACTAGCTGGGGATGCATTGGTATACAACCAATGATCCGGGGAACACAATCACTAGCAAACGGTGAAAGGACCCACTGGGGATAAAATTGCTAGCATACGGCAATTATCCACAAAAGACTTGCTAGGGATATAAGTGCTGATCTGAGCAACTTATCTAAGCAAAGGAAAATCAACATCAAAGACTAGATGAAGATAACCACAAAATTAGGGTTTACATCTACCGAATATGGGGTAGAAGACCAAAAACTCCGCGTGGGGATAGAACAAATCACAAATCCGCACGGGAAACCAAAATAGGGTTTATAACAAACCACAAACTGCTGAAGAGCAGGAAAATAGGATTTACAACTACCGGGTAGTAGGTAGAAAACCAAAACTCTGGCTGGAGAATAAAAGGTGTATAACCACAAATTCTATTAAGAAAACCAGGAAAAGTAGGACTTATAACTACCGGTTATGAGGGTAGAGGCCCAAAAACAATCCGCTGGGGAACAACCCACTGGGAAGCACAAGACATCTGACAAATAGCCAATTCGGGAATGATCCGAAAAGACGGACTGAATCAAGACACGTCCTAATGAGGATGTAACTCAAATAGGAACATCCATCCCAATATATGTGTTGGGAGGAAACGGAAGAAACCGTCATCCACGAGGATATATCTCAGTGGGGAACTGCAGAAGGAAAGACAACATTTTCTGCTTATGGGGTTGACTCTATATGGAGAGATTTTAACACCCGACATCTGCTTGGGGAGATCTGTAAAGAGATCTATATCACCATAGCAGGAGACACGACAAACAAAAGATATATGGCAAGAAATGCGACATGAATATCTGAATGTTTATGAATATGCATGAATATGCGTGATTTAAGTTTGATGAATGCTGACAAAACAGACAATTCTAACACAAACAAGTTCAGGAATCAAACGTCCGGTATTATACTTCCAGGGGAAAAACCAGCTGGAAAGCCAATCTGCGGAAATCTTCATGCTGAGAAGCAAAGATCTGCAGGTACTGCTGAAGAAGCAGAGAGATAGAGATATCAGGAAACATCCCAAACATACAGAAAGTCACAACGGGCAAAACAGCCACCAAGACAAATCTGTAGGGGAACAAGAGGAATCCCAAAGTATCTGCAGGGGATCCCAGTGTTAACTGAGAACAAAAGAGTGCGTTACACAAGCACAAACACGAACTGCTGTAGAAGCAAATCCACACAACTCCACTGGGGGACAACCCACTGAGGGAGAATGATATCATCCAAATAGAATCTAACTGATAAGCAACTCTACTGGGGAAAACTGTCGGCTACTCTCTTGGGGAACAAACCACTGAGGGAGGACAGATCAGACGAATAGGTTCTGCAACGAACCGCTCCACTTGGGGAGAATATACAGCAAACTGATCACAACAAGTAGATTCTGCGATACAAGCCACTCTACTGGGGATCGCAAACAGTCAGGAAATCAAATCCGTCCACTGGAGGCAAAAGCCATCATCCGACCATATTGGGGATTGAAGGAGTATTCAACAGGCAAAAACTGCCACAACAAGCATCCTGCAGACTAAGCTGAGGAAAAGATGGTTGCAATACTGGGATGTCAAACCAAATCAACCACTGAGTAGGAAAATAAATCCTGCTCTGCTGAAGAGAATAACTCTGATGGAGAGATAGCAACAATTCCGCAGACGACTTCGCCGGGGAAAGGGTAAAGTACCGGGTATCAAACCACTGACTTACCAAGTCTTCAAAAAGAAAGTGATCATGCTGAGGAAACAGACAAATCCGCTGGCAACTGCATGGGGAAAAGCGGTAACAACTCCACTTGCAACTCTGAGGGGAGTATCAACAACGGTTATACTCGCGACTCCGATGGGAATGTCAACAACATCTCTACTCGCGACCCTGGTGGGGGTGTTAATAACAGCTCTACTCGCGACTCCGAGGGGAGTATCAATCAATAGCTACACTCATGACTGCGCTGAGGAGACAAATAAAGTCTGGGGCATACGACCCACTAGAGAAAGTGACAGGGCACCAGGATGACAAACCATCAACCGCCGAAACTTCTCAAGAAAACACCCATGCTAGGGGAAAACTGCTGCTGGAGAAAAACGAAGTCTTCAACAACACTCTGCTTGCGACTGTACTGGGGAACAACCCCAACAACAAATCTGTTTGAGGAACAGCCTCAACAAAGATCTGAAGAAAGAAGATACCACCAAACCAGGAATATGAACCAATGTCTTACCTGTTGGAAATCATGCCACCCTCGGGAGAGCACTGAGATATTCTTGAGTATCCTTTCAATCTTGTGAATGTTCACTTTGTTTAGAACAAAAATTTTTTGAAAAATTTGATTTGTTTAAAACAATGACATTTTATCAATTTAAAACAATGCAAAACATTTGTTGAATTGAAACAAATAAGAGTGCAAATAATTGGATAAAAAGCTTAAATTGATTTGATGGAATGGTAGTCTGCAAATGGCAATACTCCATAGATCTGTACAAATTTGAAATCAGTGATATATATTGGAAGAGGGCTACATTGAACATAATGATCTTTTCTCTACCAATTTGAATCTCGATGTATCCGAAGCTTCGGTTGACGACGAATCGAGAATCTTCTGACGAAGTGACGACTGATGAACCAGAAAGTCTTGTCAGGATGCAGTTACTTGCCAAATCCCTAATTTTTGCCTAGATTGCCCCAGGGTGAGGTACTCAATCTAGCGGGATGCAAATATATTCTTTTTTCAAGTCTCTAATTTTTGCCTGGATTACCCTTGCGGGTTCTCCACCGAGACGCTCATTTTTGCCTAAGCCGCCCTTTCGGGCTTTCAACTTAGCGAGCTATTATGTTTTTTTTCATTCTTTTTTTTTCATTTGCATATACTTTTTTTTTTAGGCAAAGTATCTCTTAACTGCATCTGAATTCACAGGACGAGTGAAATCCTCCCCATCCATTGTTGTAAGCATCAAAGCTCCGCCTGAAAAGGCTCTCTTAACAACATATGGACCCTCGTAGTTTGGAGTCCACTTGCCCCTGGAATCGGGCGCGAAAGACAAAACTTTCTTGAGCACAAGGTCACCTTCTCGGAACACGCGAGGCTTGACCTTCTTGTCGAATGCTTTCTTCATTCTCTGCTGATATAACTGACCATGGCACATGGCAGTTAATCGCTTCTCTTCGATCAAATTCAATTGGTCGTAACGACTCTGAATCCATTCAGCATCAGTCAACTAGGGACTTGAGGGTATACTTTTTTCTTTTTGAAATTTTTTTCCTGATTTTTGCTTTTATTTTGATTTTTCACCCTCTTCTCTTTCTTTTTTCTTTTTTCTTTTTTTTTTTTTTTTTTTTACATTACATTTGTAATGCCCCAGTTTGACTGTTTTGCTGATTCTCATGATACAGCTGAATGAGCTTCTTCGTGTGCTCAAGAAGGCGGGTAATCTCGTCAGGAATCCCCTTCAACATCATCTTCCTCTGCTCCAGATACAAGGACTTCAAGATTGGGAGATGGCGTTGGATCATTATGTTCAATGGGTTTAGAAATCCCTGCATAATGACTCTGGATAATGAAAAGCTTTTGAATTTTAAACAAGCAAATCATTTATGCAGATGAAAAAGCTGTTTTTGTTTTTCATGGTTTTTTGTGATCACTGATTTCATGCAAAAAGCAAAAAGTGAAAACAAATGGAAAAACAAATGTTTAACAATGCATTAATTGAATGAAAACATCATTGTATATATGCTTTGCCAACAATGTCATCACTTCTCCTTTTGGCATGGGAGAAGGGTTTTAAACAAGGTGAACAAATCACGCTGACTTATGAATGACCGTAGGAACATCCACAGCGACCCAATTGTGGCAGACACCACCAGGAATAACAAAATTGTTCAAGTCCTCTGCATCTTCTTCTAAGATAGCAGCAGCCTCTTCTTCAGGTTGATCGGCGTGAATGAATCCTCCACTTGTGAACAAACCTTGCTCATTGCATGCCCCAGAACCATAGCCAATGCCAACCCGGGATCGGTTAACCAGGAATAAATCCATCAACAGGAAATAAATCCATTAAAAGCACTTGGTCTGGCAAATTCCTCCTCTGAGTTCACAGCTCTTTTGCTCAAGATAATCCATCAATCTGGAAGAGTTGGCTCTGGTATAATACCGGCGAGGTGCGTCTTCAAAATAAATGAAGATCGCAGGGTCAGACCACAAGACGGGAGACCGGAACAAAACACCTGCTTATGCAAATGATGCATGAAATGTTTATGCACATGCTTGTTTTTATATCAAAGGAACCCTTAGGGTATTTTTTGCAAACTTTGAAATATTTAAGCATTTTGATCATACATGAAAATATCTCATCAGATATATCAGGTTAAAAAATTTTCCCGGTTTTTTCATGTCTGAAAATTTTTGCAAATAAACTCCTTTGAGTTCCTCGAAATTTTTTTTTTTTTGATGACATGGATGCGGATGAATGCGTGAATGCATGAATGCAACAATCACACTCAAGGATCAAGCAAGGCACACCAGACAAAGGTCGTGGGAAAGCTCTTTGTATCCCTAATATCAATCATCCATTTTGGTGGATTTAGGTTTTCACCTTATCGACACCCAAGTTCCATTGATATTAACGGTACGTGAACCGGTTCAAACATCCCTAATATCAACCAGCCGCTTTGGTGGATCTTAGGTTTTACACCTGATCCGGGATCCATTGATATTAACAATGTTTGAACGACTCAACCACGAATCATGGGTTTGTTGAGAGTCACGAGCATGGAGTCTCGGTTAAGAACCACCCAAAGGGAGTGTACTAGGGTTTAAACCTGCCAGACATGTTCTATCAGAGGTTCCCATAATCATCGTTCCATCTTTCGAATATTATCGGAGGAACGAATACTCGTATTCCAAGAATATTCTCAAGAGAAACTCTTATGAGTGTAGTATCGCGTAACAATCGTATCAGAACTGACATCTGAACGACCTCCGCACTACGGTCCTAAAAAATAGGCCAAGATGGGTTTGGTAAACTAAGGTCCTTGGCTTCTGCGGAACATGATTGAAAGAATAATGCCTAACCACAAATAACTTGTGTGACATTATTAGTTCAACATGACCTCCACCAAGTGAATGGACTCGCAAGTCAATTGGCTAAGGAATACTCCACACCAATCGACAAGACTATGCCATTCTCCTATCCTAGAGTGCACTCGAGTTCGGGTATAGAACTCATCTCACAGATCACCAAAGCAAACAGCAATTGTATATCAAGCAATTCACACATTACAATCAATACAGTGATCCCGAATTGTACAAAAATATGTCATATAACAAATAACAATATAGCACAACAAGGGTGAAAAGTAGGCAATACCACCAAGGATTCTGGCGTTATATCCCCAGCAGAGTCGCCACTTTTCTGTAGCGGTGTATTCGTCGCTATATGATCTATCGATTAAATCATAAGCAAGAGATACATTGAAATTTCGAGTCGCCACCGCACTTTTATTTATCCAAAGGACTGGCTAAAAAGCGAACAAAAGCCTAAGAAGTTTTACACGTAGAAAACTAATAAAAAGATCAGAGATTCTGGGTAAGGGGTAAATTACGCAATGGGAAGGTGTTAGGCACCCATCACGTCCTAGGTACTCCTAGGGAGCCCTTTTCACACTTGTTGTAAAAGATTGTTATTTGTTATGACATAAAGATTGTGCAAACATGATTGGGATGATGAGAAAAGAATATACAAGTTAATTATTTTTGTGTTCGAACGGATGAACCCGCTGCCTACGTACCTTCCATCAAAGGTAAGGATCAAAACGCCGTAGTTCGGCTAAAAGATTTCCAAAAGTTGGTGGATTCAGTTTTAAACACAAGCACTGAGGCTTTTCATTATCAATGGGAGAACACTCGACCAAAAACAACATCCACCATGCGAGGATAGCTTCGACGTACTAGAGGGGTTAGCCCTGTTTTCAGTACGGAAGTCTTACTGTCGACTCACTAAGGATAGGCAAGATTTACATCAACCACAATGATAATTGAAACCTATGGCTAATGCATGAAAAGATTAATAATGGACAAAGCCAAAACAAGTGAATGAGTGAAGTTAATTGATTGTGATTATGAAAAATGAAGTCAAAGTATGATTAAGATTGATTTGAAAGAAGTATTATGAAAATGGAATTTGAAAAAAGTCAAGGACTTGGGGTCCAGGTTTTTAGTTAGAAAACATGAAGATGTTTGCACAACACTTATGTCAAGTTTGAAAGATAAAGTGTGAAAAAGTCTAGGACATAATGGGGATGAATGGATGAATATGGATAGTAAAACTTCTTAGAAGGTTCACTTCTTGAGATCATATAGGGGATGATTCAAGTGTGTCCTTTGGAATAGCAATGGATAATAACAAACAAAGCAAAGCAAAAGAAAAGCGGATATCGGATGCCAATCACTGATCTTATACCAATCTCCTAAAACAAAATGGATGTCAGAAGCCACTCAATGGTCTTACACTAATCTCCTCAAACAAAGAAAATAAAAGGTGGATACCGGATACCAATAGATGGATTTACACCAGTCTCCTAAAACAAAACTGGATATCAGATGCCACTCAATGGACTTATACTAATCTCCTAAAACAAAATGAAACTTGGATACCGGATGCCAATCTGTCTGGACTTATACCAATATCCAACATATGATCATAGGAAAGCAAATGCCAACTTACAGGGACTTATAATTGCAACCTCACATACAATCAGACAAACCAAATTATGATCACAGGAAAGCAAATGCCAACTTACAGGGACTTATAACTGCATCCTCACATACAAATCAAACAGATCAAATTATGATCACAGGACAACAGATGCCAACTTACAGGGACTTATACTGTATCCTCACAAACAAACAAACAAAGCAACAGAAGATATGAGTGACCAATGAGGTCTTACACTCTATCCTTCCATATCATAGAAGCAAATTCCAAAGCAATGGACTTACAATTGTCCTCAATGGGCAAGCAACAATGATAGCATCACAAAGACAAATGAGATGATCATGCATTAATGGCAATTGATGATGATAAATGCATAACATACAAGCAAACATGTGCATATGAAGCAATCAATCAATCAATGAATATCAAACAGCACACTCTATAGCCAAGACAAGGGGGCTCACACAAGAGGGTTTGACTTTGAAAGTCCACTGTAATAGGTAAATGTCGCTCTTAACCTTGCCATTGAGAGGCTAAGGTGAAGCAGATGAAAAGGAGATGAGGGGTGTGCCTCATTGCTTCTATCCCTGATCAGGGAGAGCATATAAGAAAGTGTGGGAGCTCAGAAAGATGGAACTCTTTCCACATTATTGACTCGATTAGATCTTGGGTTTTTATCTCAATGCTTCAACCATGTAATGGGAGCAAAGAGAGGACACACTGAATAGTGGGGGATAGATTACTTATCCCTACCTTCCACCAATTGCCTTACTTGAAGGACTTTTCCTGCTTGGGACAATTTTAAACACACACAGGCATTGCCTCTTAAGGAGGACTTCAGACAGTTTGCCCGGTCAAATAACAGACCGGGTCTCCAGACTACATGAAGAAGAAGTAATTATACCTCAAAAGCAATTGCTAAATAGCAAAGCAAGCAACTAAAGCAACTAAAGTGTACCTGAAAAAGTCAAACTTATTAGTAAACAAGTCAACAGTTCAAACCAAAAGAAATGGATAAACAACAGTCAACCATAAACAGAGGTGCCAAGGCACAAAGCCAAACTCATATGAGTCACACCTACAAAACAAGGGTTAGCACATGATATATATAATCCAACTCGATCAAATTTGAATGATCTTTGAGGCATTGGTGCTTAACCTGAAACATTAACTCAATTGTAAGCTCAAAAGACCACTAGGACTAGCCTAGGGTCATAGATGAAAGAAAAGGTCAAAACAGCAAAGAAAAGTCAACCCAATTCATGTTCAAACATTTAAGAAGCTACCTCAATTGGATTCACAATCAAATCATGCATCATTGTCATTTTATAGACCAAAGAAGTCAAAACATGGCAAAAGGAAGCACAAATAGGTCAACAGCAAGACCAATCTCAAAAGCAAACATAATCAATTCCAAAAATTATGAGATAATTCATACTCAAACACAATCCATAACATAGCATGCATATGAAATTTCAGCTCAATTGGATCATGGGAAGATGGTCAAATAAAATCAGGAAGTCAACACAATTTCAAATGTGCACAAAGAAGGTCAACAAACATGGGTCAACTTCAAAAAATCATATCAAATTGAAAACAGAAGAGAAATGAATGAGATTAACACCAATGCAAAGCTCAAGATGTCTAGTTATTACATATGAATTTCATGATCATACAATATGATATGAGGATTTCCCAAATGAAATGGCAATGTATAGCACAAAAAGTCAACATTTGACTAGGCAGGGAAGAAAATTCACAATCAAATGGAAAACAGCATGATTAAATCCCAGAAAATTCACACACAAACTAGACATGTGATAGATGATTCATGCAAAATTTGGGGTCATTTGGATGTAAGGAAGCATGTGAACAAAAATTGGGAAAATGCATATCATTCATGTAGCACCAAATGCAACACCTCACTTCAACAATTTGTAACTCACAAACCACAAATGATAAATGCATAAACTCTATATGGAAACAAAGGTAAATGAGTCTAGTTTCACCACAAAAAGTTTCAGGGCCAAAGGATGCATCATCATTATTTCACAAAAGAAATGGCAAAGGGTGTCAAATGTGCATACATGTTAAGAAAGCAATTACCAATTAAAATCCAGCCAATGAAAAATTAATTAAAAATCATAATCAAATACTAGACATCCATGTGAAGATGATGCAAAAATTCTCATGATTTTTGGATTTAATTTGAGAGAGAAATGAATTTTTGAAGTTGAGTGAAATTTTGAAGCAAACATGAGCAAATAACATGGAGGAACAAGTCAAACAATGGTCAACAGTGGCAGTTTTGTAATTTAGCGCCTCATTAAACCAAACTCTGCGTTTTGGCAAACAAAATGAAATGTTGTGATTGGTGGTTCCTCAATGGAACAGTACTCGGGCCAATGGCAGTGCAAATTTCTGGAAAAAGGCTAGGGTTTATACACTTAGGGTTTAACAGCATGGTTTCATCATTTGGTTCATCAACATCATCATCGATCAAAATTCCAGCACCATGGCAAACAGTATGGCAATGATACAACCATGTTCATGTACATCTAAACAGCAATAAACCACACGATTCATGTAAATTCTGGCAAATCCATAGGGTTTCAAAACAGCAATATTCATCATCTTCATCAAAATCATCAAGAACAAGCATGCCCAGAAAATGAAAACAAGCACATCCAATGATTCAGCAAACCAAGCACGTGTATAATATAGCAAACATCATCATAAATTCGAGCTCATGAGAAAGAAATCAACCAAAACAAGTTTGAACATAAACATGTAAACTCAGATTTCTCAACCATAGCACAATCATTTCAAGCAAGGCATAGTTCATTAGAATCAGCATCAAAAGAGCTACCTAAAACATATCATGGCATGGCAAATGATTGAAGTCGAAAACTTACTTGTTTTTGAAGAAAAATGTGAAACAGGGCTGCTTGGATGTTTCCAGCTCGAAACAGATGACCACAAAGCTATAGAATGATGGATACTTGAGGGAAATGAGCTCAATGATGCCTGGAAGCTTCCACAACTTGAATTGCCATTGTTGGTTCTTGAAGAAAACAGAACACAAAGAGGTCGTGCAGCTGGAAAATGAAGCTTGGAAATGGCTCACAAGTGATGATATGATGAAGCAATGCAAGCTTACTCGAGGGTTTTCAAGGTTTTGGCCAGAAATTCACAAAGTGTAAAAAGGCAAGATGAGAGAAATGAAGGTTTTTGGTCGTGTGGCTGCTGTGTCTAGGGTTCAAATGAGCAGAAAAATTGCTTTATATTGTCTGTTTAGCAATGGTAATGGATGTGGTAAGCTTGCTTAACTCAAAATGAACCAAATGCTATTTTGCTAATTTTTGCATAAGTGGAAAATGGAGGTGTATGTGCTGGTCGAATGGGCTTGGAAACAGGCTGCAAACAGACCAAGTTTTTGCTGTTTTATGTTGCTCATGAATTGCTGTCCTTTGTTTTGCTCTTTTCAAACCATTTGCAAAAATACCAAGTTATGCAACTTTGGTCAAAATAGTAGTATGATGATAGCATGAGCATGATTTTAGGCTTGGAGCAAATTGCAAATACCATATGAAACAAATCCCTATTGGCCAAAGTGAGAAAAAATCAAAGAATCAAAAAGTCAACTATTGGTCAAACTTGATTTTTAAATGAAATAGGTCAAAAAATGCCATTTTGATTGGCAAGGTTTTGGTTCATGAAATTTATATTTTTGGAAAGAGGAGGAAAAATGTGGTTTGTAGGAAAAAACCCCACCAAATTTGGCCTTATGGTTCATGAGTTATGGCTCTTTGAAGTTCACAAATTTCTGAAATTGAATTGATCATATCTTGACAACCACACATGGGATTTGAGAGTTCTTGGACTTTTTGAAAATGGGAGAACAAGATCTTCAACTTTCATGTTGGGCAAAAATTCATTTGAAGCTTGTATCATGATGTAAGTTGAGGATCAAGAAGTTTCCATTTTTTGGCAGTTGAAATTACAGGTCCACTTTATATTTCTGGAAATTTTCTGTTTGACTTGATTTTCTTCCATGATGAAGTTGGACATGATATATGAGGCTTATATAAGCATGAATGAGCTCCTTCAAATCAATTCTATCCATCAAAACACTGATTAAATCCACCGTTGACCAAGTTTGACTTTTCTAGGGTTTTGGATGACTGAAGCATCTCTGATGAATTCCAAACCCTAATTCCTTGAGACCTTGACTTCAAATGATGTCCCAAGATGTATGAACTTTTGATTATTGATCATGGTGCCCAAATTCTGCAAGAATGGCCACCATCCATTGTTTTGACTGACTGTTGACTGACTTTGACCTAATTGCTGATGATTGCTTCAACTGCAAGCAACAAGGTTAGACTGACAATATTTTTGTACTTTTTGGTTAGTAAACATATGAAAAGCAAAGATATACAAATGCAAAGTATGCTTGGTGATCAAGAACCAAACTCACAAGGCAACCACCCACTAGGAGGACAGCTAGGGCATGCAGTGATCCTTGAGGCCATGATATGATATGATAGGGGCCATGAGGGATCTTAGGGCCCAAAATTGGGGTCTTACAGGGATGAAAGTGGGATTTTACAACTACCAGCTTGTGGGTAGAAAACCACAAAGATAGGACTTACAACTACCGGGTTGTAGGTAGAGGCCAATGGAAAAGCAACCAGTCATCATCGGGATGAGCACAAAGGATTAACTCCACCAAGGGGAGAAAGTGGGATTTTACAACTACCAGCTAGTGGGTAGAAAACCACAAAGATAGGACTTACAACTACCGGGTAGTAGGTAGAGGCCCTCAAACAGTCTGCTGAGAGACAGAGTGAGAAAAAGGATTTACAACTACCGGGTAGCGGGTAGAAGACCGTAAAGAGAGGACTTACAGCTATCGGTTCGTAGGTAGAAGCCAAAAATTCCGCTGAGGGTGAAATGAATGAGTGCCGGTTAGTAAGCGACTATTCATTTATGCCCCAGGGAAGCACGGGAGACAGCCAACAGGAAGCCAATTTAGGATTGATCCAAAAAGGCAGACTGAAACAAGACTCATCCTAATGAGGAAAGAACTCAATAGGGAAAACCCATCCCGTGTAGGGAGGGAACGGAAGCAACCGTCATCCACGAGGATGTATCTCAGTGGGGAGTGCAGAAGGAAATGGTAGACACTTTCTGCTTAAGGGGTAAACTCTACATGGAGAGATCAGACATACCCATATCTGCTTAAGGAAAATCTACTGGGGAGATTTGTATCAACAAATAGCAGAACGCAATCATCAACAGATACACGGCAACAGCTGCATCATGAGTACCTGAATGTTATGATTATGCATGTACGCATTATGCATGATGAATGCTGACAAACAGACGTGCTCAAACCACAGGTCCGGGAATCAACCGTCCGGAGAGAAAACCAAAGCCACCAGAGAGCAAAGAAAATCCACTGGGGACTGGGATATCAGGGAACATTTATCCTGCAGGGGAGGAAGGCCACCGGAGGCTTCCGGAGGGATCGTCAGTCACAACCGGAGAAAAGAGTTCAACATACAGGCGGACGCGCCACAACAACTTGCGCTGAAGCTCAGAGATACCAAAAAGCAGTCAGATCTCTGATGAAGATAGATAGGCATAGAGAAAGCTCATCATGCCAACAACTCCGCTCGGGGATCTATCTGAGGGAATGCCGGATTACGGGGATGTCCACCCACCGAATACTGAATCTTCAAAGAAAAACACCCATGCTGGTGGAGAGGGAGACTGGCCTGCTGGAGAGGCGAAAGTTGAAGTCTTCAGTAAACGCTCTGCTTGGGGAACTGCCCCACAATAATGTCCGAAATAGCAAACTTGCTGGGGATGCCCCACGATAGGGCTCAAACAGCACTCTACTGGGGATGCCCCACAATAGAGCTAACAGGGATTTGGAGGAAGAATGTTGTACTGCCGGGAACATGAAGATGAACAACTTCAAACAACACTGCATCGGGCAAAATCACTGAGGAGAAACCATACGAGGTTCGGCAGGACAAAGATACAGTCACGCTTGAGACACGAACAATTGTCTTACCTGTTGGTAATCATACCACCCCCGGGAGAGCACTTGCGGGTCTCCTAAGTATCCTTCCATCATTGTGAATGTTCACTTTGTTTAAGAACATTTTTTTTTGAAAAATTTGTTTATTTTGAAAACAATGATACTTTATCAGTTAAAAACATGCAAAACATTTGTTGAGTTGAAAACAAATAAGAGTGCAAATAATTGGATGAAAAGCTCAAATTATTGTGATGGAATGGTGGTCTGCAAAGGGCGAGACTCCATAGATCTGTACAAGTTTGAAATCGGTGATATATATTGGAGAGGGCTACATTGAACATAATGACCTTTCCTCTACCATTCTGAATTTTCGATGTATTCAAAGCTTCAGTCGACGACGAATCGAGAATCCCTGACGGATGACAGATGTACAGCACAGTCTTGTCAAGATGCAGTTACTTGCCAAACCCTTAATTTTTGCCTAGATTGCCCCAGTGTGGGGTGATCAATCTAGCAGGATGCAAATTCTTTTTTCAATGTCTCTAACTTTTGCCTGGATCGCCCTTTCGGGTTTTCAATCCACCGAGACGCTCCTTTTTGCCTAAGTCGCCCTTTGAGGTGTTCAACTTAGCGAGCTGTTTTGCTTTTTTTCTTTTAGGCGAAGTATTTCTTGACTGCATCGGAGTTCACAGGACGAGTGAACTTCCATCCATCGTTGTAAGTGTCGGAATATTGCCTGAAGAGGCTCTTTTGACAACATATGCACGTTCATAGCTTGGAGTTCACTTGCCCCTGGAATCGGGCACGAAAGACAAGACTTTCTTGAGCATAAGGTCACCTTCTCGGAACACACGAGGCTTGATCTTCTTGTCAAATGCTTTCTGACCATAAAACATGGCAGTTGATCTTTTGTTTTTGCTTGAATTCAGCATCAGTCAACTTGGGACTTTGAGGGTGCTATCTTTCTTTTGTTTTTTTCTTTTGATTTTGCTTTTGATTTTGCTTTCTTTTGATTTCTTTTGATCTCTTTTGATTTTGATTTGATTTTGCACCCTCCTCTTTCTTTTTCTTTTTTTTTTCTTTTTTTTTTTCTTTTTTTTTTTTTGATAATGCCCCAGTTGGCTGTTCTGCTGATTCTCGAGATGCAGCTGAGTGTGATCTTCTTTTCTCGCTCAAGAAGTCGGGAAATCTCGTCAGGAACCCCTTTCAACATCATCTTCTTCCGCTTCGAATACAGGGAATTCAAAATTGGGAGATGACGTCCGATCATTATGTTCAATGGGTTTGAGAAATAACCTGCATAATGATTTAGAGATGAAAAGCTTTTTGAAAATCAAACAAGACAATCGTTATGCAGATGAAAAGATTGCTTTTATTCTTGTTTTTTTAAAGGTTTTTTTGTGATCACCAATTTCATGCAAAAAGAGAAAAGGGAAAACAAATGGAAAAACAAATGTTTAACATGCATTTACTTGAATGAAAATATCATTGCACAAAATGTTGCCAACAATGTCATCACTTCTCCTTTTGGCATGGGAGAAGGGTTTTTAAACAAAGCGATTGTTACTCTGACTTATGAACAACTGTAGGAACGCCCACAGTGACCCAATTGTGACAGACACCACCAGGAATGATGAAATTGTTCAAGTCCTCTGCGTCCTCTTCCAAGATGGCAGCATCCTCTTCTTCAGGTTGATCGTCATGGATGAATCCTCCACTCTTGAACAGACCTTGCTCATTGCATGCCCCAGAACAGTAGTCAATGCCAGCCCGGGATCGGTTAACCAGGAATAAATCCATCAACAGTACAAAGTCTGGCAAATATCTCTCTGAGTTCACGATCCTCTTGCTCAGGATGATCCATCAATCTGGCAGAGATGGCTCTGGTATAATACCGGCAAAGTGCGTCTTCAAAATAAATGAAGATCGCAGGGTCAGACCACAGGACGGGAGACCGGAACAAAACACCTGTTGATGCAAATGATGCATGAAGTGTTTATGCATATGCTTGTTTTTTTATTTCAAAGGAACTCAAGGGTTTTATTTGCAAACTTTGAAATATTTAGCATTTTGATCATATATGAGAACATCTCATCAGATATATCAGGTGAAAAAATTTTCCCGGTTTTTTCATGTTTTGAAATTTTTTGCAAATAAACTCCTTTGAGTTCCTTGAAAATTTTCTTTTTTTCTGATGATATGGATGCAGATGAATGCATGAATGCATGAATGCAACAAACACACTCAAGGATCAAGCAAGGCACACCAAACAAAGGTCGTGGGAAAGCTCTATGTATCCCTAATATCAATCATCCATTTTGGTGGATTTAGGTTTTCACCTTATCGACACCCAAGTTCCATTGATATTAACGGTACATGAACCGGCTCAAACATCCTTAATATCAACCAGCCGCTTTGGTGGATTTTAGGTTTTACCCCTGATCCGGGATCCATTGAGATTAACAATGTTTGAACGACTCAACCACGAATCATGGGTTTGTTGAGAGTCACGAGCATGGAGTCTCGGTTAAGAACCGCCCAAAGGGGGTGTACTAGGGTTTAAACCTGCCAGACATGTTCTATCAGAGGTTCCCATAATCATCGTTCCATCTTTCGAATATTATCGGAGGAACGAATACTCGTATTCCAAAAATATTCTCAAGAGAAACTCTTATGAGTGTAGTATCGCGTGACAATCGCATCAGAACTGACATCTGAACGACCTCCGCACTACGGTCCTAAAAATAGGCCAAGATGGGTTTGGTAAACTAAGGTCCTTGGCTTCTGCGGCACATGATTGAAAGAATAATGCCTAACCACAAATAACTTGTGTGACATTATTAGTTCAACATGACCTCCACCAAGTGAATGGTCTCGCAAGTCAACTGGCTAAGGAATACTCCACACCAGTCAACAAGACTATGCCATTCTCCTATCCTAGAGTGCACTCGAGTTCGGGTATAGAACCTTTTACCTCAACTGACTCCCACCCCACAAAGAAAAACAGACAACCAGCCAGGCAGAATGAATAATGAATATGAATGCAAAGATTAATGCACACAATCAATGCAATCAATAAATGAAATGAACAAATAATGAAAGCAATAAATACACACAGCACAAAGCAACCAAAACCCTAATCCTAGAGAGCGCTAGGAGAGACTCGCTCAGGGAAGATGGACCAGCAAGAGGTCAACTTCTCTATTTCCCCAGCAGAGTCGCCAGCTGTCGCATTACGCGAAAAACCGGCGGGAAAAGAAAGAAACAACAGAGCCGCCACCGTGCGTTATTTATCCCAAAAGAGGGAAAGGAAACGCTCAGAGTAAACCTAGAAAAGAACATGGTCTCGCGACCAAAGAGGATGGGTTCGGGAGTCGGTTATGCGAAGGGAAGGTATTAGCACCCCTACGCATCCGTAGTACTCTACGGGATCCACGCACAAAAGGAAGGAAAATGGTTGCTAAAACACTGCTCAAACACACACACACTGGCTGAAAGAGACAAAAGAAACTGACTGAAACTGACTCGGCAGGATATCGTATCCTGGGCCTACTTAGTCTATCAGGCATAGACATCAGAGTCGAAGTAGTTCGGACCGGGGAAACGACACATGCTCGCTAGGATATCGCATCCTATGCATACGTATCTTCTCGGACGAGAGAAGAATCAGAGCATTCGTAGCTCGGCTGACACGCACACAAACAAACGCAAACAAAGGCAAACGTGGAGCCTGAATGCCAATCGATGGACTTACATCAGCATCCGAACCTAAACACACACTGGAACCCAAATGCCACTCGATGGACTTACATCGGCTTCCAAGCACACAACAACATAACAAGTTAATAGGGAGTCGGGGACTCGAGCCTATAACTGTCAAGCACACACTCAAACAAACAGACAACAAATTGCTAAGGAGTCAGGCACTCGAGCCTAGCAACTGTCAGACAACTCACACAAAAAGAAAAAAAAGGCGCCCGGAGAGATCAGCTCAATCTCCTGCCTACATACTTCATCTGGTATGAAGATCAGGGCGATGTAGTTCCCCTACGCAGGGACAAAGGATCTAGCCTAACCAGATAACAGAGGGAGACACAACTCTAGGGAGACTACGACTCGAGCCTAAATGTTGTCATGCAAAGTCAACCCTAAGTTAAGGTTTCTAGCTAAATGGCACAAGGGCCAACCTATCCTAGACACGGCTTGCACAGGAAGCAAGGGTCTCGATTGCAACTAGGGCAAGAGAAGGGGGAGATCTCAATCGCAACGAGGGCGAGAGAAAAGAATAGTCTCAATCGCAACAAGGGCGAGAGAAGAGAAAGTGTTAGTGGTTAGTCAAACTCGGCAAGACATCGCGTCTCGTGCCTACGTATCTCATCTGAACATGAGAATCAGAGTTGCCGTAGTTCGGCAGGAGGGACAAAGGTCTCGATTGCAACTAGGGCAAGAGAAAGGAAAAGGCTCGATCGCAACGAGGGCGAGAGAAAGGAAAAGGCTCGATCGCAACGAGGGCGAGAGAAAGGAAAAGGCTCGATCGCAACGAGGGCGAGAGAAAGGATCGCAACGAGGGCGAAAGCAAACAAGGATTAGTTGTTAGTCAAACTCGACAAGACATCGCGTCTCGTGCCTACGTATCTCACCTGAACGTGAGAATCAGAGTTGCCGTAGTTCGGCCAAACAACTCTAAACATGGCTCACACAGAAGGTAAGCCACACAGACCTGACTTGCACAGGAAGCAAGTCAAGCACAACCTACCTTGCACAAGGGCAAGTCCAAACTACACCTAAAGAGGCAAAGCAAACAGGCAATCACAGGAAGCACACTCTATATGCATACAAGAGGCTCACACAAGGGTTAGGTTTTAGTCGAGGGGTCACATCAACCTCAACAAACAAACCTCTGGAATGGGGTGAGTGTTGCTCTTAACCTTGCCATTGAGGGGCTAAGGTGAAGCAGATGAAAGGAGATGAGGGGTGTGCCTCATTGCTTCTATCCCTGATCAGGGAGAGCATTTGACAAGAATGTGTGGGTTCAGAAAGTGGGAACCCTTCTACACATTTAATACTGACTCAACTGTGCAATTGCACAAGATCTTGGGTTTTTATCTGTAATGCATCAACACAGTGGTGTGAGCAAAACAGAAGACTCACTGAATAGCAGGGGATAGATTGCTTATCCCTTGGTTCTGCCAATTGCCTCTTCACTTAGGAGGTCTTTGACTCTGTACAAGGACAAATTAAACATACACAAGCATTGCCTCTTAAGGAGGACTTCAGACAGTTTGCCCGGCCAAGTAACAGACCGGGTCTCCAGACTACATGAAGTAAAAGAGATTATACCTCAAGCAAGTTGCTAAAAAGCAAAGCAAATCAAGTTCAGAGAACTTAAGCAACTAAAGTACCTGAAAAGAGTCAAAACAATCAGCAAACAGTTCAAAAGTTTAAATCAAAAGGAATTGGTAAACAGTCAACACAGATGGTCAACTGTGCAAGGCACAAGACTCAAACACATGAGTCAAACCTACAAAACAAAGGTTAGCATATGATAAACAACCAAGTTCAAACAAGTTTGAATGATCTTTGAGGCATTGGTGCTTAACCTGAAACATTAACTCAATTGTAAGTCCAAAAGACCCCTAGGACAAGCCTAGGGTCAAAAACAAATGAAAAAGTCAAAACAGCAAAGAAAAGTCAACCAAAGTTAAATTCAAACATTTAAGAATCAATCTCAATTGGTCTCACATTCAAATCATGCATTATTATCATTTCATGAACATTTGAAGTCAAAGTAAGGCAAATGCAAGCTCAAAGAAGTCAACAGAATGACTTGCATCAAAAGTCAACTCAAACAATTTCAAAAATCATCAAATAAATCACACTCAATCCTAACATCTAGCATGGTAAGCATGTCAAATTTCATGGCATTTGGATGAGAGGAAAGCAGTCAATGAAAATCATGAAGTCAACATGATTTCAAGTAAGCACAATGAAAGTCAACAAACATGGGTCAACTTCAAAAAATCATAACAAATTGAAAACAGATGAGAAATGAATGAGATTAACACCAATGCAAAGCTCAAGATGTCTAGTTATCACATACGAAATTTCATGGTCATACAATATGGTATGAGAATTTCCCAAAGCATTTGGCAACATGTAGCACAAAAAGTCAACATTTGACTAGGCAGGGAAGAAAAATCTCAAATAAATGGAAAACAACACAATTAATTCCAATAAAATTCACACATGAACTAGACATGTAAGGGAAGAATCATGCAAAATTTGGGGTCATTTGGATGTAAGGAAGCATATGAACAAAATTCAAGAAATTGCATATCATTGGTGTGACACAAATTGTCACACCCTACTTCAAAAAATCATATCTCACACGCCACATATGATAAATGCACAAACTTTACATCAAAACAAAGTTGAATGTGTCTAGTTTCTCCACAAAAAATTTCAGGGTCATTGGATACAACATGAGTATTTCACAAAAGGATTGGCAATATGTATCATTTTTGGTCACATTTCACAAACCCTAGAGCTATTTAAAATCCAATGATCAGAAAAAATATTAAAAATCATAGTAAAATACTAGACATCCAACAGGTCACAATGCAAAAAATCCCATGTTTTTTGGAGTTGAAATGAATTAGAAATGAATTGTTGAAGATGAGTGAACAATTGGAAGAAGCATGAGCAAAAGACATGAAATAATGAGTCAACGGTTTGACCGCGTGGCATTGTGGTAAATACCACATTCATTTAGCAAAACGACACAGCTTAAGCAAAAGCCACGAAATGTTGTGATTGGTCCACAACCAATGGAATAGTAACAATGAGCAACAGCAACCAATCAAATTCAAACTTTCTGGAAAAATGTGGTTAGGGTTTTGGTAGTAGCAGGGCATCTCATTTTTAATCAAACATCATCAATCAACATTCAAATTGCATGGCAACAGCACGGCAGTAAAACAACAATGTTCATGCAACATAACACAAACAAATCTTAAACATGACTCATGGAAAATTCTGGGCAGCTAGGGTTAAAACAACAGCAAAGCTTCATCACCATCATGCAAAAATCGACCACAAAAAATTCAACCAAAAACAGAAATCAAGTACACCAATCTCATCAGCATTCAACATTCATTAAGAATCCAAACATTGTTTTCCTTAAAACACCATATCCATCATGAATCGAAGACAAATGCATTCATACATCAAATTTCAAATCAAAAAATCTTCCAGCATACTCAACCATTTTATGTGTTCTAAAGCTCATAATGACCAGGGGCAAGAGATCTTTACATTTCATGTCATGATTTGGAAAAAAGAAAGAGTCGAAAACCAACCAATATGAAGAGCAGAAGAGGATGCAGCAACTTTCTGGCTTGTATGAGCTTGAACAGGTGTGTATTATGCTCCTATATGATGGATGCTTGAAAGCTTTGAGCTCAACTATGTCAATTTCAGCTTGAAACCACATCTGCCATTGAAGGGTGCTTGAAGAAAACAGAACAACAAATGAACTTCCAGCTGGTTTTTTACACTTGGAAATAGCTCACAACAATGATGGATGGTGAAGCAATGCAAGCTAGCTCGTGTACCTTGAAGCTTTTGAGCAGAATATTGCAAAATGCAAAATCGCAAGAATGAGAGAGTGTGAGTTTTCTGGTGTGCAAAGGCTGCTCTTAGGGTTGAAAAGTGACAGAAAATAACTTTATATATGTCTGTTTAGCAATGCTTAATGAAGTCCTAAGTTGGATTAGCTTAAATGAACCAAAGTGCATAAATTGCTAATTTTGCATAAGTGGATATGGAGGTGTATGCCTTGCACGATTTGGGCTTTAGTCATGCTGCAAATGGCCCTTGAATCATCTGTTTTAAGTTTGCTGATGGAATGGTTAACTTGTTTCACTTGAATGAACCAAAATACACTATTTGCTAATTTTCAAAATATGCACATGGAGGTGATATAATGGTAGCATGAGCACAACTTTGAGCTTGGAACATGTTGCAAACATCATTTAGAACAAGTCCCAAATGGCCAATTGTGTCAAAAGTGTTTAAATCAAAAAGTCAAACTTGAGTCAAACTTGATTTTTAAATGAAATAGGTCAAAAAATGCCATTTTGATTGGCAAGGTTTTGGGGCATGAAACTTATATTTTTGGAAAGAGTAGGAAAAATGTGGTTTGTAGGAAAAAACCCCACCAAATTTGGCCAAAGGAATCATGAGATATGGCCATTTGAAGTTCATGAAAATGTGAAAATGATTTGACCATATTTTGCAAACCATTCATGGGATTTGAGAGTTCTTGGACTTTTTGAAAATGGGAGAACAATACCTTCAACTTTCATGTTGGGCAAAAATTCATTTGAAGCTTGTATCATGATGCAAGTTGAGGATCAAGAAGTTTCCATTTTTGGCAGTTAAAATTACAGGTCCACTTTCTATTTTGGGAAATTTCTGATTTTGCTTCAAATTCTTCCATGATGAGGTTTGGCATGATATATGAGGCTTGTGTGAGCATGAATGAACTCCTTCAAATCAATTCCATCCATCAAATCACTGATTAAATCCACAGTTGACCAAGTTTGACTTTTCTAGGGTTTTGCTTGTCTGTGCATGAACTGATGGCTTCTGAACAAACAACCCTTGACTTGAACACTTCAAATGGACCTCCAAGCCATGTGAACTTTTTGGACAAACCCTAGGGCCTTGGCTCCTTGAGAAACACCTTTGCTTGATTGGTTGACTGATCTCCTGATCAGTTTGACCTAATTCTTGACTTGCTTGCTCTTGAGGCAACTGGGGACAATGCAATGCTATGCAATGTATCATGATATGCTATGACCTAATATGAGAATGTATGTACAATGGTAGGTGCAAATTTAAGGTGCTACACATGTAGTCTGGAAGACCTGTCCTGTTACTTGGGCAGGCACCTGTCTGAAGCCCTCCTTAAGAGGCAATGCTTGTGTTTGTTTACTTTTGTGCCAAGCAGGAAAAGTCCTCTTATGAGGCAATTGGCAGATAAAAGAGATGTGTAATCCATCTCCTGCTAAGCAGTGTGTCATCCACTTTGCTCACACACCTTGTGTTGATGCATTGTGGATATTAACCCAAGATCTTTGTTGTGTCAGTCATATGTGGATAGAAGAGTTCCAACTTTCTGAACTCCCACACCTTCTATTTGAGTCAAGCTCTCCTAGGCCAGGGACAAGAGCTGTGAGGTCTTACCCTCACTTCCCATTTCATCTGCTTCACCCTAACTCTCAATGTTAGGGTTAAGAGCTAACTACACCCGATTCCAGTTGGCTTGTGTTTCACAGCCTAACCTTGTGTGAGCCCACTTTGTTTGTATATAGTGTGTGCTAATTGTGTGTATGATTGCTTTGCCTGTGCTGTTTAGGATAGCTTGCTCCCTGTGCAAGTTAGATAGAAACCTCAACCTAGGACCATGGTGAATTTACATGATAACTATTAGGCTCGAGTTAGTCTCCCTTCTAGTATGTCATTTCCCAGTCTCTGGTTAGGCAAGTCCTTTTTCCCTGCGTAGGGGAACTATGTCTCCCTGATCCTCATACCAGATGAGGTACGTAGGCAGGAGATGAGCTGATGTCTCCGGGCGCCCTTTTTGTTTTCAACCCCTTTGTGTAGTGTAGGAGTCTGACGTAAGTCCAGCGATTGGCAGTCGGTTTCCCGTGTGTTTGTTTGTCGTGTGCTTAGAGTCCGATGTAAGTCCAGCGATTGGCATTTGGTTTCCAGTGTGTGTTTGTTTGGTTCAGAGTCTGATGTAAGTCCAGCGATTGGCATTCGGTTTCCATGTTTTCCTGTGTTTGTGTGGAGTTTGACGTAAGTCCAGCGATTGGCAGTCGATTTCCTGTGTGGTTTTGTTTGGCGTGCGTTAGCCGAGCTACGAGTGCTCTGATTCTTCTTTAGTCCGAGAAGATACGTATGCATAGGATGCGACATCCTAGCGAGCATGTTTCCCCCTGTCCTGAACTACGTCGACTCTGATGTCTGTGCCTGACAGACTACGTAGGCCCAGGATGCGATATCCTGCCAAGTTAGTTTCTTTTGTCTTTCCTATGTCTCTTTCAGCCAGTGTGTGATGTTTGAGCAGTGTTTAGCAACCTTTATCCTTCCTTTTGTGCGTGGATCCCGTCGAGTACGACGGATGCGTAGGGGTGCTAATACCTTCCCTTCGCATAACCGACTCCCGATCCCATCTCTCTTTGGTCGCGAGACCATGTCTTTTCCAGGTTTACTTCGAGCGTTTCCTTTCCCTCTTTTGGGATAAATAACGCACGGTGGCGGCTCTGTTGTTTCGTTTTTCCGCCGGTTTTTCGTGTAATGCGACAGCTGGCGACTCTGCTGGGGATTTCAGAGAAGTTGACCTCTTGCTGGTCCATCTTCCCTAAGCGAGTCTCTCCTAGCATTCTCTAGGATAGGATTTGGTTGCTTTTGCTGTTTCATTTATTGCATTCATTTATTTATTGTTTTCATTTATTGTTTGCATTTATGTTTGCATTCATTCATATTCATCTGTTCATCTGGCTGTGCTGTGTTGTCTCTCTGTTGGGGTGGGAGTTACTCGAGGTAAAAGGTCCAATACCCAGGCTATGAGTGAAATCTAGGACACCTAGGAATAGAGTGATTCATGGGAAGCGGGTGGTATTGCGCCACTTAGCGGAACATTGATATCACGAGCAGTTCAGACTCTGATGGGGTATCGTCGTTACATACTTCGGGTATGTATATGATGATATTCTATGAAAGGGTTATTTATGCTGCGTTTCTCTCGACCTTACCCTGGCCTAGATGACACCCGTGAGTGGGGAGGGAATGATCATTATAACAGGTACAGTTGGTGACTCGTCGGTGACTTGATGGTGACTTGTGATCCTGTTGGTGACTTGGTTCAGAGTTGTTGGGTCTCAGATGACTTTGGGTCTCAGATGATTTTATGGTTCCGAGTTCAAGCCGAAGTTTTGATCCTGTGTTCCGAGATGCACAGCCTGTCAGTCTTGTCTGCGTCATTTGCATCATAGCATGTTTATTTTAAAAAAAATATATAAAAAAAAAAGATCAGAAAAAAGAAAAGAAAAAAAAGCTAATCTCTGCATGCATATCATTTCTCAGGTTCATTCAAGAGTTCGATTCACTGATAGAGATGGCAACAGTCCTGGAGTTGAAGCGGAAGACTTGTTCCTACAGCTTTCACCGTGAGCCGTTGACATCACTGATAGAGTTGAGCAACCTTGTGACCAGTGGTGATCAGAAGGGGTTTGTCGACCAGTATGGGGATATTCTGACACTGTTGAAGATGGTAGTAGATCCAGTGCCGTTGCAGACTCTTCTACAGTTCTACGACCCAGAGCTTCGTTGCTTCACCTTTCAGGATTATCAGTTGGCGCCTACTCTTGAGGAGTACTCCATTCTGCTGAATGTTCCGATCCGGTATCAGGTTCCTTTCTTAGATGTGCCTAAGGAGGTGGATTTCAGAGTTGTTGCCAGAGCTCTCCATTTGGGTATCAAGGAAGTCAATGATAATTGGAAGTCCAGTGGGGATGTTGTAGGGTTGCCTTTGAAGTTCCTATTGAGGATTGCTAGAGAAGAAGCAGAGAAGGGGAATTGGGAAGCTTTTCATGCTCAGTTAGCTGTTATGATCTATGGGATTGTCTTGTTCCCGAGTATGCCCAATTTTGTGGACTTTGCTGCAGTCACTATCTTCATTAGAGGAAATCCAGTTCCTACTCTGTTAGCTGACACTTACTATGCTATTCACAGTAGGCATGGTAAGGGTGGAGCTATCAGATGCTGTCTCCCACTTGTGCTCAGATGGTTCATGTCTCTCCTGCCAGTCAGTGGACCTTTTGTGGATGCTCAGAGCACTCATAAGTGGACTCAGAGGGTTATGTCTCTTACTTCATATGATATCAGGTGGCAGTCTTACCGGATGGATGTGCGGAATGTCATTATGAGTTGTGGAGAGTTCTGTAATGTGCCACTTGTAGGGACTAAGGGTTGCATCGATTACAATCCAGTTCTTTCTCTTCGCCAGTTGGGGTTCGTGATGAATGGAAGACCACTTGACGCTGAGATAGTTGAGAGAGTGTATTTTGAGAAGCGGAGTGACCCTGTTAGAGTGGAGCAGATAGGAAGAGCTTGGAAGACCATTGGTGTCAAAGATGGAGCTGTCTTAGGGAAGAAGTTTGCCATTGCTATGCCTGACTACACTGATTGGGTCAAGAAGAGAGTGGAAACTTTGTTGCTGCCCTATGATAGGATGAATCCTTTGCAAGTGCAACCGCCTTTGATCCTTGCTGAGAGTGTACCTGCTGAGCAATACAAGCAAGCCCTGATGGAGAATCGTCGGTTGAAGGAGAAAGAGCAAGATGCCCAGATGGAGTTGTACAAAGCCAAAGCTGACAAGTTGAACCTGGCTCATCAACTCAGAGACATCCAGAGTGTAGATGTTGGTGGAGTGAGGAGCAAGAAGAGATCCTATGAAGAGATGGAGAACTTGTTGAATGCAGAACACCGGGAGTGCTTGAGGCTGCAGAGAGTTGAGGCCAGCTATCAGAAGAAGATAAGAGACTTGGAGAAGCAACTCAGAGACAAAGATATCCAGTTGAAGAAGGAAGTTGACTTGAGACGTGCATCAGAGAACCAACTTGGAGGAGAAGTTGTGGAGCTCAGAAGACAGTTGAAGGAGAAGATCACTCCCTTGCCAGAATGTTCGGAGTGTGACCTGTTGATAGACCAGTGTCACTACTTGAAGACGCTCATTCCTGGAAGTCATTTGTCTTAGCTTGTATTTCTAATGTTTATGTTGAGAATCACCCCCAGGCTTGTTGGGTGGGGTTCATTGTTGTACTCTGGTTATTTGGATCTTTGTTGACTGTGTTGTATGATCCTGTTGCTCTTATCTATGGATGAGGTTGTTGGTTTCACCTTGTACTCATTACTCTTGTGTATGTTGTTCCTGTGCTTCTGTGATGTTCTTGTTGCAGGTTGCCATTTCTTGAAGATGAATTAGACTCTTTGAATGCCTGAGAAATGAACATATCATGTGCATCATAGCATCATTAGCATCATACACATATCATATTGCATAACAGGTGTTCTTGTTCGCGACTTCTCACTCTGGTTCCTGTGTTAGGCAGGATAGCTGATCAACGACCGCACCGCTACTCAACCAGACTCAATCATCAGAGAAGCATGGACCAGGTTCAAGCAGAATTGGCTGAGATGAGAGCAAACATGGCCCAGTTTATGACTATGATGCAAGGTGTTGTGCAAGGGCAAGAAGAGCTGCGTGCCTTAGCCCAAAGATAGGAAATCGTGATTCCGCAGTCCAACCATGCTTTGCCAGTGGGCGTGCCTGTTCATGAGAATGCTGCTACTGCTGCTCCCGCCAATGACTATGATGTGGGTGATGAGTTAAGGGGGATCAGAATCAACGGACAGCCTCTTGCTGTAGAGACTGTCAATGCTAGAGCTACCCGAGCTCCTGTTCGTCATCCTGCTCCGATTGTTGACAGACAAGAGGACATGTTCACTCTGCTTAGTGAAGATGATGAGGTTGTTGGGAGAATTGAGGATAGGGATCATAAAATGGATGCCCTTGCTGAGAAAATAAGAGCCATGGAATGTCAGAATTCCCTGGGTTTTGATGTGACCAACATGGGTTTTGTAGAAGGGTTGAGGATTCCCTACAAATTCAAAGCACCCTCGTTCGATAAATATAATGGTACTTCTTTCCCTCGCACCCACGTGTAGGCCTATTATCGGAAAATCTCTGCTTACACCGATGATGAGAAAATGTGGATGTACTTCTTCCAGGATAGCTTATCTGGGGCTTCCTTGGATTGGTATATGGAGCTTAAGAGAGATTCTATCCGCTGTTGGAGAGATCTGGGAGAGGCCTTCTTGAGGCAGTATAAACACAATATGGACATGGCGCCGAGCCGGACTCAGCTGCAGAGTCTTTGTCAGAAATCTGGAGAGAGCTTCAAGGAGTACGCCCAGAGGTGGCGTGAATTGGCTGCAAGAGTACAACCCCCTATGCTGGAGAGGGAGTTGACTGACATGTTCATTGGTACACTGCAGGGTGTTTTCATGGACTGGATGGGAAGCTGTCCATTCAGTAGTTTTTCAGATGTGGTGATCTGTGGCGAGAGGACAGAGAGCCTGATTAAGGCTGGTAAGATTCAGGATGTGGGTTCCTCGTCTTCCAAGAAACCGTTTGCTGGGGCATCTCGCAGGAGAGAGGGTGAAACCAGTGCTGTGCAACACGGTAGAAGGGTTGTAAACAGAAATCAGTATCGCCAGGTTGCTGCTGTGACCATTCCAGCACCTCAACCTCGTCAACAACCGCAACAACAGAGGGTTCAACAACAACCGCAACAACAACAACAACAACAACAGCAACGTCCGTATCAGCCTAGGCAGAGGATGCCTGATCGACGTTTTGATCCGCTACCGATGACCTATGCTGAGTTGCTACCTGAGTTGCTCAGACTAGGGTTCATTGAGTTGAGGACCATGGCATCGTTGACAAAGATACCACCTGGGTATGATGCCAACATGCATTTTGATTTCCATTCTGGTGCACCGGGGCACCATATTGAGAACTGCAGGGCTTTTCATCATAAAGTCCAGGACCTAATTGACGCCAAAACTATCAATTTTGCTCCTGTGCCGAATGTTGTAAACAACCCTGTGCCTCCGCATGGTGCACACAGAGTGAACAATCTAGAAGGGGGAGAAACTGAAGATCTGGTGTTCAGTGTTGAGGATGTTCAAACTTCTTTGTTTGTTGTAAAAGACCGTCTGTTGAATGGGGGCGTATACCCGGGCTGTGACCAGGTTTGTGTTGATTGTGCTGAATCTGAGAACGGGTGTAATCAGTTGAGGGCTGGTATCCAGGGTTTGATGGATGAGGGTTGTTTGCAATTCAGTCGGGCTGTTAGAGATCATGGGATGGTGTCAACCGTCACTATCTACTTCAAACCGTCTGAGGGACATGGCCAGAGGGTTGATAATGCGCCTACAACTAGTGGTACTCCTGTTACCATCTCTGCTCCTATAACCGTCAGTACTCCAGCTACAATTGTTGCTTCGGGCAGAAGGGCTGTTGACAGTAGGGCTGTGCCGTGGAGATATGACAACGCTTATCGCAGCAACCGAAGGGCGGAGAATCAGGTCAGGCCGGTGAATCAGTCTCCTGTGACTATTGGTGTGCCAGCTAGAACTCCTGTGGTTGTTAGTCCAGTTGTGGACAATGTTGGTGGACCAGGAGGTTTTACCAGAAGTGGACGTTTGTTTGCTCCACAACCGTTGAGGGATAACAATGTTGAGGCTCTCGCCAAGGCTAAAGGCAAACAGGCTGTAGTTAACAAAGAACCAGCTCAGAAGGAGGCGCCTGAGGGTTCGTTCGAGAAGGACATGGAGGAGTTCATGAAAATAATCAAGAAGAGTGACTACAAGATTGTAGATCAGCTTAATCAGACTCCGTCCAAAATTTCTATCCTCTCATTGCTTCTGTGCTCTGAGGCATACCGTAACGCCTTGTTGAAAATGCTGAATCTGGCTTACGTGCCTCAAGAGATTTCTGTCAACCAACTGGAGGGAGTGATTGCCAATGTGAGTACCAGGCACGGTTTGGGGTTCACCGATTTGGACTTGACGCCTGAAGGACGTAACCATAACAAGGCCTTGCATATCACCATGGAGTGCAAGGGTGCAGTGTTGTCACATGTGCTGGTAGACACTGGCTCTTCTCTGAATGTGCTGCCTAAGAAGACTTTGGGCAAGATTGATGTGGAAGGAGTTATCCTCACTCCGAGTGACCTAATTGTGCGTGCATTTGACGGATTCAAACGGTCTGTTTTTGGTGAAGTCACCTTGCCAGTGAAGATAGGTCCGGAGGTTTTCGACATTATCTTCTATATGATGGACATCCAGCCCGCGTACAGTTGTTTGTTGGGGCGTCCTTGGATTCACGCAGCTGGGGCATTTTCGTCAACTCTCCACCAGAAGTTGAAATATGTCTGGAACGGTCAGATTGTGACCGTGTGCGGTGAAGAAGATATTCTGGTGAGTCACATATCCTCTTTCAAATATGTAGAGGTAGATGGCGAGATCCATGAAACCTTATGTCAGGCATTCGAGACTATTGCTCTTGAGAGGGTGGCTTTTGCTGAGCAGAAGAAGCCAGGTGCCTCAATTGCATCGTATAAGCAGGCCAAGGAGGTTGTTGACTCTGGCAAGGCTGAAGGCTGGGGCAAAATGGTGGATTTGCCTATCAAAGAAGACAAGTTTGGAATTGGCTATCAACCCTTGCAGGCGGAGCAGGGTGTGTAGACAGGTCCGAGTACCTTTACCAGCGCTGGGCTGATGAATCACGGTGACGTCTTTGCGGCTAGTAGTGAAGATGGTGACAGTGATTGTGATCTCGACAACTGGGTTCGCCCGTGTGCACCGGGGGAGTCGGTCAACAACTGGACGGCAGAAGATGTGGTCCAAGTTACTCTTCAAACAAAGTAATTTTCTTTTGTTTTTCATTTTGCACAAAACCCTACGTTCTGCCCAAGGCGTAGTGGTTCATTGTAGGGCCTCATCATGTTTTCAATGATTATCATTAATAAAGGACGTTTTGCAAACAATTTTGTGATCCCTGTCTTTCTATTTTTGTTTTCATTTTTCAAAAATAAAACTGGTAATGTTTTTGTTTTTGTGACTTTCTTGAACTCTTTTTTCTAAAACAAAGCATTAAACATGCAGAAGTGATCTCACGGAATCCACTCTGAACAGTTTTGTTATGGCTCAGTATGATTTCAATAATCCCATCTACCAAGCTGAAGAGGAGAGTGATGAAGACTGTGAACTCCCTAAAGAATTGGTCAGATTGTTGAAGCAAGAGGAAAGGGTCATCCAACCTCATCAGGAGGAGTTGGAGATTATTAATCTTGGTACTGAGGACGCCAGAAGAGATATTAAGATCGGGGTTGCTCTGAAAGAAGATGTCAAGAGCAGGTTGATTGAGATGCTGAGAGAGTATGTGGAGATATTCGCCTGGTCTTATCAAGATATGCCTGGGTTGGATACCGATATTGTGGTGCATAGACTACCTCTCAGAGAAGAGTGTCCTTCAGTCAAGCAGAAGCTTCGCAGAACCAGTCCTGATATGGCTGTTAAGATCAAGGAAGAGGTTCAGAAGCAGTTTGATGTGGGTTTCTTGTCAGTGACTACTTATCCCCTGTGGGTGGCCAACATAGTTCCCGTGCCGAAGAAGGATGGCAAAGTCAGAATGTGCGTCGATTACCGGGATTTGAATAGAGCGAGTCCGAAAGATGATTTCCCATTACCTCACATTGATGTATTGGTTGATAATACGGCTCAATCCTCGGTTTTCTCTTTCATGGACGGTTTTTCTGGTTATAATCAGATTAAGATGGCGCCAGAGGACATGGAAAATACGACATTCATTACACCTTGGGGCACGTTTTGCTATAAGGTGATGCCATTTGGGCTGAAGAATGCCGGTGCTACCTATCAGAGGGCTATGACGACTCTCTTTCATGACATGATGCACAAAGAGATTGAAGTGTATGTGGATGATATGATTGCGAAGTCGCAGACAGAAGAGGAGCACCTGGTTAACTTGCAGAAGTTGTTTGACAGACTGAGAAAGTTCAAACTGAGGCTGAATCCAAACAAGTGTACGTTTGGGTGAGATCCGGGAAGCTGTTAGGCTTCATTGTCAGTGGGAAAGGGATTGAGGTTGATCCAGCAAAATTCAAAGCTATTCAAGAGATGCCTGAACCGAAAACAGAAAAGCAGGTTCGTGGGTTTTTAGGGAGATTGAACTACATTGCAAGGTTTGTATCTCACCTAACTGCCACGTGTGAACCGATATTCAAATTGCTAAGAAAGAATCAAGCAATCAGGTGGAATGATGATTGTCAGAAAGCTTCTGACAAGATAAAAGAGTATTTACAGAAACCTCCAATCCTTATCCCTCCAGTTCCTGGGAGACCTCTGATAATGTACCTGTCAGTGACTGAGAACTCGATGGGGTGTGTATTGGGACAGCATGACGAGTCTGGTCGAAAAGAGCATGCCATATACTACCTTAGCAAAAAGTTTACCGACTGTGAAATAAAATATTCACAGCTTGAGAAAACTTGCTGTGCTTTGGCCTGGGCTGCTCGCCGACTGAGGCAGTATATGTTGAACCATACTACTTTGTTGATTTCTAAGATGGATCCAGTGAAATACATCTTTGAGAAGCCGGCTCTCACTGGACGTGTTAACCGTTGGCAGATGATTTTAACTGAGTATGATATCCAGTACACGTCGCAGAAGGCCATCAAAGGTAGTATTCTGTCAGACTACCTCGCCGAGCAACCGATTGAGGATTATCAGCCGATGATGTTTGAATTCCCTGATGAAGACATCATGTATCTTAAGATGAAAGATTGTGAAGAGCCTCTTGTCGAGGAAGGACCGGATCCTGATGACAAATGGACATTGATGTTTGATGGGGCTGTGAATGTGAACGGTAACGGTGTTGGTGCAGTGCTTATCAATCCTAAAGGTGCTCATATACCTTTTTCTGCCAGATTGACTTTTGACGTCACCAACAACGAAGTTGAGTATGAGGCTTGTATCATGGGGATAGAAGAAGCCATTGATTTGAGAATCAAAACTCTAGACATTTATGGAGATTCCGCTCTAGTGATTAACCAGGTCAATGGAGATTGGAATACTAACCAGCCGCATTTGATTCCGTATAGAGATTACACCAGAAGAATACTGACGTTCTTCAAGAAGGTGAAGTTGTATCATGTCCCCCGGGATGAGAATCAGATGGCTGATGCCTTGGCTACTTTGTCTTCTATGATCAAAGTTCATTGGTGGAATCATGTGCCACATGTTGCGGTGAATCGGCTCGAGAGGCCTGCGTATGTGTTTGCAGCCGAGTCTGTTGTTGATGAGAAGCCGTGGTACTATGATATCAAGAACTTTCTCAAGAGCCAGGAATATCCTAAAGGTGCGTCGAAGAATGACAAGAAAACCCTGAGAAGGCTAGCTGGAAGCTTTTATTTGAATCAGGATGATGTGTTGTACAAGAGAAACTTTGACATGGTCTTGCTCAGATGCGTGGATAGACACGAAGCAGACATGTTGATGCAAGAAGTGCATGAAGGATCTTTTGGTACCCATGCTGGTGGTCATGCAATGTCGAAGAAATTCTTGAGAGTCGGTTATTACTGGATGACTATGGAGTCCGATTGTTTCAAGTATGCTCGGAAGTGCCATAAATGTCAAATCTATGCTGATAAGGTGCATGTACCACCAAGCCCTCTGAATGTCATGAACTCGCCTTGGCCGTTTGCCATGTGGGGTATTGATATGATTGGGAAGATTGAGCCTACTGCTTCTAATGGACATCGTTTCATCCTGGTTGCGATTGATTACTTCACCAAGTGGGTGGAAGCAGCTTCCTATGCTAATGTTACCAAACAAGTGGTTGCCCGGTTTATCAAGAAAGAAATCATCTGTCGTTATGGGGTTCCTGAGAGAATCATCACTGATAATGGTTCGAATCTCAATAACAAGATGATGAAAGAGCTTTGCCGAGATTTCAAGATCGAACATCACAATTCTTCTCCTTACAGACCGAAGATGAATGGTGCTGTAGAGGCGGCAAACAAGAATATTAAGAAGATTGTGCAGAAGATGGTCGTGACGTACAAGGATTGGCATGAGATGCTGCCTTTTGCTTTGCATGGGTACCGTACCTCAGTACGTACGTCGACCGGGGCAACCCCGTACTCCCTTGTGTATGGTATGGAAGTTGTCCTACCTGTTGAAGTGGAGATCCCTTCTCTGAGAGTCTTGTTAGATGTCAAGCTTGACGAAGCCGAGTGGATTCGAACAAGGTTTAACGAGTTAAGCCTTATTGAAGAGAGACGGCTAGCAGCTGTGTGCCATGGGCAGTTGTATCAGAGAAGGATGAAGAGAGCCTTTGATCAGAAAGTGCGTCCTTGGAGCTACCAAACTGGTGAGCTAGTTTTGAAGAGGATCCTTCCTCCCGGTACAGATAACAGGGGCAAATGGACTCCTAATTATGAAGGTCCGTATGTTGTTAAGAAGGTTTTCTCCGGTGGAGCCTTGATGCTTACAACTATGGATGGTGAAGATTTTCCGTCCCTTGTTAACTCAGATGTAGTCAAAAAATACTTCGCATAAATTGACCCGCTGGACAAAAAGAATAAAAGAGTCCAGGCAAAAAAGGGCATCCCGGCGAACCAAAAAACAGAAAGAAAAGGTTCGGGCAAAAATTAGGGATAAAAAATGAAAATAATTTGTACACCCGGTAAGTCGAAAACCCGCAAGGGCGACTTAGGCAAAAATGGGTATCCCGGTGGATTGAAAACCCGAAAGGGCGATCCAGGCAAAAGAGGGATTAAAGCGAAAACTACAGTCTGAGTTATCTGTACTTCATCGCGCTTCGTCGTCTTCCATCTCCAAAGATGTGATCGGTCCAGTCGTTCTTCTTAGAAAGCAAGGGAGTTGGGAGGAAAACTGATGATCTGTGAGTTATAACAGAATTGGGAAATAGTGGATGTCGTGTTCACATTGCCATTAGGATAGATTTTTCCTTTTGTGCGCAATTACCTCTTTCTAGGAATTGCTTCCTGATGTATTCGCCTTTTCAGGCCCATTTTCAATCAATAAAAGTCGTTATTCAGATAAATTGCTCTCTTGTTTTTATTTTTACTGTTTTGTTTACAAAAACGTCCGAATTTTTGATAAACATTGCATATAAAAACATGAAGGCTAAACAATAACGTGCAATAAGATGAAACATTTGAAAATCATTTTGAATGTTGAGGACACTTGAGCGTATCTTGTCCATGCAAACCCCTGGGGCATGTATGTCGAGCTGTTTTGCAGGTTGTCATCTGTAGGGATGATTCCCCAGTAGATATTTCCCCAGTTGAGTTCCCAGTTGAACTCCCAGCTGAGTTTGAAGATGGATTATCCCCACTGAGTCGGAGGGATGTTGTATCCCCAGCGGAGGTATCAATGGAGTAGTTCTATTCCCCAGCAGTCTGGTTTGAAGTACTGCTATCCCCAGCGTGGTCGTGAACGCTTATCCCCAGCAGGGTTGTGGATGTCTATTTCCAGCGTGGTCTGGTATATTCTTTCCCCGCCAGAGTTGTTCTTTTCCGCAGCAGAGTGGTGAATGCCTGTTCCCGTCAGGATTGTGAAGTTTTCCCTAGCAGATCTCCCGAGCAGAGTTTGTGTTGATGGTTTTCCCCAGCAGGTTCCCCGAGTGGATCAGGTCCGGTGAAAAGTATCTCAAGCAGAGTTTATCATACTTGTGGATTGGTAGCTCTCCCCAGTGAAGTTACTTTGGTTATTCCCCAAGCGGAGTCCTCGAGTGGATTGGGATCCTTCCCCCAGCAGCGGTGCTATTCTCCAGCCTGAGTGAGAAGTCGGTGCTATTCCCCCGCAGAGTATTCCTCAGACAGAGTATCCCCACAGAGTTGGAGTATCTAATCATTTTGCTCCCCAGCAGGAGTTCATCATTTTGCATATCGCATGTAGTAATCATTGCATCCTCAAATCGCGTAGCATTTCCATTCGATATGGAGCATTACGCCATAGAAAAATTCAAGCATATGCATTCATGTGTTAACCTAGTCAGCCTGTATCCCCGGCAGAGGCAGATCATTGTGCAACGTCTGTACAACACATTTGCTACAGTTGCTCCTGACAGCATTCAGGATTGATATTCCCCAGAGAGGCTTATTTCCTCACCCGCAGGCGAAAGCTTGATTCTCCCCAGTGGGATCCCTAACAAGTGTTTAGCCTTGCCCTGACATGTGGATGTCATCTTGTGATACTGGTAAGTGTCATGTCAGCATCCGCGTGTGTTCTTTCTTTGGTGTCGATAAACACCATTCTTTCGGTGTCGGTAAACATCGAGTCCTACCCCAGTCATCGGTAAATGTCTGGTCTTCTTTTGATGTCGGTAAACATCATCGTCCGATGTTCGTAGCATATTTTCTTCCCCAGAAGAGTCACCTATCCGTTGGTGTCGATAAACGTTGAGTTTTTCCTATGCGTCCGTTGACGTATAGTTGTATTTCCCCACAGATTCACCTCTTCGTTGGTGTCGATAAACGATGAATTTTTCCCGATCGTCCGTTGACGTTTGGTTGATTAGATTTCCCCCAAGAGTCACCTCTCCGTTGGTGTCGATAAACGTTGAGTTTTTCCTATTCGTCCGTTGACTTATAGTGATATCCTTCCCCTCATAGTCACCTCTCCGTTGGTGTCGATAAACATTGAGTTTTTCCCGATCGTCCGTTGACGTTTGGTTGTGTTAACTTTTTTTCCCCAGATTCACCTCTCCGTTGGTGTCGATAAACGTTGAGTTTTTCCTATGCGTCTGTCGATGTATAGTTGTACATCCTATTTCCCAGTCATCGGTAAATGTCTGGTCATCTTTGTTTGGTGTCGGTAAACATCATCTTTCAATGTCGGTAAACATCGAGTCTCATCCCAGTCATTGGTCAATGTCTGGTAACTCCCCAACCAGAAATCCCCAGTAGAGTCGTCTGTAAACGTCCTATTTGGTTTCTAATGGCTTGTATTTGCCTTCCTTCCCTAGTGAAGTGTTCACCTCTCCGTTGGTGTCGATAAACGTCGAGCTTCTCCCTTTCGTCCGTTGACGTCTGGTCGAGTCTTCCCATTCATCCGTTGATGTCTGGTCACCTCTCCGTTGGTATCGATAAACGTCGAGCTTCTCCCGTTCGTCCGTTGACGTCTGGTCGAGTCTTTCCCAGTCATTCGTTGATGTCTGGTCACCTCTCCGTTGGTGTCGATAAACGTTGAGTTTTTCCCCCAATCGTCCGTTGACATTTGGTTGTATCTTTCTTTTGATAAAAATCAAAATCCCCAGGAGTCGTCGGTAAACGTCTTGTCTGGTTACTTGGCTTTTCCTTGTATTATCCCCTGCGGAGTGCAAATTTCCTTTAAGTCATCCCCCGCAGTGTGCAAATTTCTACGGTTGTTTGGTATTCAATCCCTGTTTACCCTGAAGGTCTGACAGCCGTTGCTCTCATCCGTTCGGGTTCCCAGTTGATTGAATAGGGGCAGCTGTAGCACCTCAAATTTGCACCTCCCATTTTGTATATACATTTTCATTTTAGGTCATTAACATTTGCATTGTCCATTGCATAGTTCATCAAGTCATCAGGCAAAGACTGGTCAGAAGATTCAGTTGTGCAAGCAAGCAAGTGCATTCTCCATGGAATCAAAGCCCTAGGGTTGATACATTGAGTTCATATGATTCAAGGATCATTTTGAAGTGGTTTGGTCAAAGATTGAAGGCTCAGAGATCATCAGTCAATGATCAATTCATCTGAAACCCTAGAAAGTCAACAAAAGGCAACTGTCAATTCAACCATGGATTTGAAGGTGGAGATGGTTAGAGATGCCTCATTCATGTCCATACAAGTCTCATTTTACATTTCAAACATCAACATTGAAGAATTTGAGGTCAGATCAAAACTTTCCAAAAATAGTAAGTGACCTGTAATTTGAAATTGCCAAAAATGGAAAGGTTTTCTCCTCAAGATTACATCATCAAGAAAGCTTCAAATGAAATTTTGTCCAACATGAAAGTTGAAGATCTTGCTCTCCCCTTTCCAAAAAGTCCAAGATCATGAATTTCTCATGTGTGGTTGAAGAGATATGGATCAATCATGGCCAAGTGAATATGGAACTTCAAACATGAATAACTTTCAAACCATAAGTCCAAATGAGATGGCTCTTTTTGCAACATTCTTCTTGTGACCTCTACTTTCCAAAACATACATCACATGCCATGCATTCTAATCCTATAATCATTTGAAATTTCACCTAAATTTTGGAGGGAAAATTATAATTTGAAATTGGTGCATTGTCCATACATTCCATCACTTGCATTGGCTCTAAAATGATCTTTTGAGTGAATTTGATCAAAAACACGTGCACTGTTCCATTCATTCCTCATGCATAAGGGTGAATTATCAAATTTGCATTTACACCTTGTTTTCACTAATCCATTTGCCATTTGCTTAAGTGTGATTAACAACATGATTAGGAGGGAGTATAAAGGACAAATCATAACTGTTTCTGCATAATCACAACCACAATTCAGATCTAGATCCACATTCAAGAAAATTTTCTCTCTCAATTTTTTCTCAAATTCTCTAAACACATGGCATTGTTCTTGATTCATTTCTCATCTGGAGGTATTGTGGAGCAAGTTTGAAGCTAAAACCATAGCATTTCATGTACTGTTGAAGCAGCTCGAGGCTTTGATCCATTAATGGTGAATTCATATTGTGGCAAGATCGTGCAAGATTAAGTCTCAATTCTTCATCTATTCATCCATACAAGTGAGTTGGAAGATCTGTTCGAGCATTACATAGCCTAGATCTGCTGAATTCCAAAGCTACATCTCCAAGAGGTTAGAAATCGAATGTCTCAATTCTTAAAATGATTAGGATGTTGTTATAGATCTTTGAATGCTGGTGAAACTGAGCTTCGAATCACAAGATTTCATGTAGAATTGAGTTAGATATGCTAGGTTAAAGTTTGATGTATGAACATTCGTGGCTTCGATTCTTCTTATATATGTTGATTCATGTTAAACCATGCATGGATTGTTGATGTGTGTTGTAAGATCTATCTGTTGATATGCTTAGTTTGGAAATCTGAGAGAAATGTTCTTGAGCGTGCATGAACATGATGAACATGATGAAGCTGGTGAAAATATTTTACAGAAGTAGGTTTTGATCCATTCCAATGTGTATTCCGCGTCTTGCATGTGTTTATAGCATACCGTGCATGTACTGGTCCACGTAGCGCACGCATGGCAAAACGATTGGTTATTATTGCTCCAAGAAGCCACGTCAGTTTAATGAAACGCTGAGTTTCATGTCCAAGCGCGCTAACATTTGAAAAGCCACTCCCTTCGATTCCTGGCTGTGACAAATTCAAATATGCCATGCCATTTTCTCTTTTCCCTCCATACCACATTCATACATGCTTCTTCATGTTTTTTTATTTTTTCTTTCACTTTAAAAATTCACAAATAATTGAATAATGGTCCAAAAGATATGGGAATTTTTGCATTATCTTCCTTGTTGTGTCTAGTTTGTTTTGGTTATTTTTCCATAAAATGTGCCTGGCTGGATTTTGTTTTGCCCTAGGGTTTGTGAACATGTATGTTTTCTTGACCTTGCCTTGCTTCTCCATTTGTGAAATGATGGTTGTTTATCCAATGCTCATGAAATTTTACATGCTTAAACTAGACATCTTGCTGGACATTTTGGTGTTGAGTTTGCATTTTTATCAATTGCCATTGCTGAGATATGATCATGTGAAGTTAGGTGTGATAATGTGTGTCACACCTTGTGATGTCCAACTTGATTAATTGATTTGCCATGCCAAATGAATTCCAATTGATGTGATTTTTTGTATGATTCTCCTTATGGATGTTGTGATTGATCATGATTTTTTGTGGAATTTTTGGGTTGATTTCTGATTTGATTGAGATTTTTCTTTCTTGTTGGTCATGTTTGGACTTTTGAAGTGTCTTGAATTTCATTGGTATGTGAAATGCTTGTACTTTATCCTATGAATGTGAAATTTTGCACATTGTTTCTAGACATGTTGAAGTTTGTTTTGGCTTTGGTTTGAGGTTTTTACCATGTTTCATTTCTGTTTTAGGCTTGTGCTAAGTTGGTGTAACATTTGGTGTCCCATTTGAGCTTGTTTTGATTGTCTTGCCTTATACAATTTGATTACCATGACTATTGTGGTCCAATTGCCCTAATTTTTTGTGTGTTGATCATATTGTGTGTTCTGTTTAGCCATGAATTTTGTTGAGATTAATTGAATCATTTTTGAATTAATGTGCATTTGTTCATTTTGTTGCCTCAATGTGCTTTCCACTTGCATACCTTGCCATGATTGGTTTATGAAACGAATTTGGTTGATGCTATTGATACGAGACCTTTTGGATGGTGTTCTTAATTGATTTAGGTTGATTCATGTTGAATTTCAAGTTCTGTTTTGAATTTTTTCTCCCTCTTTGACCCTAGGCCTTGCCCTAGTGGTTTGTTGCTTATGTTTGAGCTTTGATTTCAGGTTAAGAAGCACATGGCAATATTGGGATTGATTCACTTGCTTGAGTTGACTAAATTGGTTGGTGTTGACTAACTTTGAGTTGTTTTGTAGGTTGATGCCAAGACATTTGTATTTGAGCTTGTGCCTTGCACATTGTGGCATTGCTTGCTTGCTTGTCTGGTTGATTGTGTGATTGTCTGTTTGGTTGTTTGACTTGTATACTGATTTAGTTAGATTTTTTTCAGGTACATAAGTTGCTTAAGTTCTTTTGAACTTGCTTTTGCTTTGCTTGGTTGCTTAACCATTTGAGGTATAACTCTCTGACTTCATGTAGTCTGGAAGACCTGTCCTGTTACTTGGGCAGGCACCTGTCTGAAGCCCTCCTTAAGAGGCAATGCTTGTGTTTGTTTACTTTTGTGCCAAGCAGGAAAAGTCCTCTTATGAGGCAATTGGCAGATAAAAGAGATGTGTAATCCATCTCCTGCTAATCAGTGTGTCATCCACTTTGCTTACACACCTTGTGTTGATGCATTGTGGATATTAACCCAAGATCTTTGTTGTGTCAGTCATATGTGGATAGAAGAGTTCCAACTTTCTGAACTCCCACACCTTCTATTTGAGTCAAGCTCTCCCAGGCCAGGGATAAGAGCTGTGAGGTCTTACCCTCACTTCCCATTTCATCTGCTTCACCCTAACTCTCAATGTTAGGGTTAAGAGCTAACTACACCCGATTCCAGTTGGCTTGTGTTTCACAGCCTAACCTTGTGTGAGCCCACTTTGTTTGTATATAGTGTGTGCTAATTGTGTGTATGATTGCTTTGCCTGTGCTGTTTAGGATAGCTTGCTCCCTGTGCAAGTTAGATAGAAACCTCAACCTAGGACCATGGTGAATTTACATGATAACTATTAGGCTCGAGTTAGTCTCCCTTCTAGTATGTCATTTCCCAGTCTCAGGTTAGGCAAGTCCTTTTTCCCTACGTAGGGGAACTACGTCGCCCTGATCCTCATACCAGATGAGGTACATAGGCAGGAGATAAGCTGATCTCTCTGGGCGCCCTTTTTGTTTTCAACCCCTTTGTGTAGTGTAGGAGTCTGACGTAAGTCCAGCGATTGGCAGTCGGTTTCCCGTGTGTTTGTTTGTCGTGTGCTTGGAGTCCGATGTAAGTCCAGCGATTGGCATTTTGTTTCCAGTGTGTGTTTGTTTGGTTTGGAGTCTGATGTAAGTCCAGGGATTGGCATTCGGTTTCCATGTTTGCCTGTGTTTGTGTGGAGTTTGATGTAAGTCCAGCGATTGGCAGTCGATTTCCTGTGTGGTTTTGTTTGGCGTGCGTTAGCCGAGCTACGAGTGCTCTGATTCTTGTTTAGTCCGAGAAGATACGTATGGATAGGATGCGACATCCTAGCGAGCACGTTTCCCCCTGTCCCGAACTACGTCGACTCTGATGTCTGTGCCTGACAGACTACGTAGGCCCAGGATGCGATATCCTGCCGAGTTAGTTTCTTTTGTCTTTCCTGTGTCTCTTTCAGCCAGTGTGTGATGTCTGAGCAGTGTTTAGCAACCTTTATCCTTCCTTTTGTGCGTGGATCCCGTCGAGTACGACGGATGCGTAGGGGTGCTAATACCTTCCCTTCGCATAACCGACTCCCGATCCCATCTCTCTTTGGTTGCGAGACCATGTCTTTTCCAGGTTTACTTCGAGCGTTTCCTTTCCCTCTTTTGGGATAAATAACGCACGGTGGCGGCTCTGTTGTTTCGTTTTCCCGCCAGTTTTTCGCGTAATGCGACACACACGAGTAAACTCATGCACTCAACCCTTTCCAGCTATAAATACATGTGATATGCTTCACAATTCTCCAACCTAAAGGCGCCTGAAATGCTGCAAGAGTGAATCCCTAACCATACCAAAGGAACTAAGATAATCTTTCTTCAAAAATTCAGATCTGAAATTCAATTGCATTTGGTCGAATTTTCAGATCTAAAGTTCCTAAACCTTCATCATTTGATCCATTGAAGTTCTGTTTTGCAAAAGGAACCAAGGAAAGGGACTCAAAGCTTCACAATCCAAAGGTTTTGATCAACTGTTTTTTGCTTCGAATATCTTTATGCTTTGATCCATTGGCCTTGATATTGTGTTGTCTGAAGTCATCTCTACAGAGGCATCATTATTGTATGCTTAATTGTTGAAATCGAGCAAGTTCATGATGAACACCATCAAACTTCCATCTCTGATTTCTCTCTTAATAGGAATCTAGAGTGGAAGTGAGTGGTATAGGAGTGATGTACATCACTTCACCTTTCGAACGGTGCCTGGATCGTCCATTTTAGTGAGCATTTGAATCTCTGCATTTTTTGGCCTTCGCCGGAGCTCACCGAAGAAGACGGTGGCGTTGGCCACCGTCTCATTGCCAGATTGTATCTGGACCGTTTGATCACTTTCCGAGATTGAATCATGGCCTTTGTTTGTTATCACTTTTTTAAATGCATTGTGTGACGCGTTTGACTAAGACATTTGGTAGGCGCACGCTTGAGATCCATCTGATCTGCCAGGTCAATTAATGAACTGGATCCAACGCCTCTCCTTTTTTCTGATTTTTCTAATTTTCATTTTATTTATTTTATTTCATTTTATTTCAAAAATTCATAACTCTCTTATTTTAATTCCAAAAAATATGGGACCAATTGCATTATTTCTCTTTTTAATTCTAGTTTCTAAAAATGATTTTTAATATTTTTTATTTTGTCATTTTCTATTTTTAATAATTTTCTCTTTTCTGGTTATTTTTAATTCGTTTTAAATAGTTTTTGATATTCAAAAAATACAAAAATATTTTCTTAACCTATTTGAATGATGATGGATCTATAAAAAATATTCTCATCAATTTTTTAATTGATTTGAGATTTATTTGAGATTTTAGTTCAATTAGGTTATTTTTATTCATTTTTAATTGATTAAAAATAGTTTCTGACTTTTAAAAATGCTGAATTTTTTTGTCAAACTTTGTTTGACCTTGTTGAACTTGGGATAATTCACTTGGACTTTCCAAAGTTGATTTGAAGTGATTTTGAAGTTTGACCTTTCTTTAATATTTTAATTCAAGTTTATTTTCAAATATTAAAAAATGCCAAAAATACTTTGTTTATTTCTTAACTTCCAATCTTCATCCCACTTCTGTTTTTGATTGTTTGACCATGATCCTCAATATCTTTGGTCAACTCTTAATAGATTGGTACATTCCATTTCATTCCATGCACTTTAATTCTTCATCTCCATTATTCATCTTCATCTTCTTCTTCTTCTTTTCTTTTGGATCAATGAGTTAAAGATTGATAAGTTAGCATTGATTAGGGAGGTTTAATCTTCCTTGATTAAAGTCTAATTCATCTTGATCAATTGATCAAGTGAATGGCTTTGCATTAAGGATAGATTGCTTCCTAAATCATGCAAAGAACTTAAACCAATACAAGATCATTTCTCTTCTTCTTTTTGGCATGGCAAGTTGTTGGAACTTGGTTCACTAATCAAGACTTCTAACTTGTGTTGTTGCCTACATTATTATTGACCGGCCTCAGATAGTTGTGACTTCTACATAAGTCCAATTACGATTGTTTAACATAGCGCTAAATTTGCCTTATGGCACACTAACTACTAACATTAACCATTAACCACTAAAATTTACTTCTTGCACTTTACTTTTATGCAATTTATTATCCTTATACATATTATTCATTTGCTCTTCCTTTTGCTCACTTGAGCACATGTTTATGTTAATGCAATTTGCCTTTTGCTCACTTGAGCACATAATTGTGTATATATCATTGTGTTTGTGTTTTGATTGTTGTTGACCAAATGCAAAGAAATGGACAAATGGATTTAGACTTTAGGAATTTCCCTATGCAAATTTGGAGTCAAAGAACAACTAGGCATTGGGCCTTTAGAATGCTATAAAAGTCAAAGAGCAACTAGGCATTGGGCCTTTAGAATGCTACAAATGTTGAAGAGGACTTTGAAAGGACCAATCTCTAAAACTCCTTCTTGTTCATTCTTGATTGTTTGATGGAACGTTTTTAATGTGTGTGTTCTTGTGCTAGGGATCCCAACATTGAGCCTAAGTGAGGAACCATTGCCATGAGCTTTTAAGAGAGAGAGATCCAAGAGCCATTGAGGAACTTTCCAAGAGCTAACTTGATTGTTGATTGCTTGAGCTTACTATTATTTTGCTTGCATATTCCAAAGGATGGGAGCTACTTGGATCATCACTATGATCTCAAGAGAGGAACTCCATTTGTGTCTTGTTCTCTTATCCCTCACCTCTTGTATGTTTAGGATTTAGCCATTCTTCTTCTTCCCTCCACTCTAACCCAAGCCAAAACTTTTTGTGCAAACTTTTAACACTTCTTTTTAAACATTAGAAACCTAAGCCTTATGCTTTTGATTTTCAAAATTTCTTTTCATAACACTTATTTGGAATTGAATCTTAAAATCAACTTTGACCATGTTTTTGTAAATACTTTTCATTGGTAAATATAACTCATTCAAATGTCTTTTATGGTTTCAATGGCCACTCTCTTAATCAAACTTTTCATAACCTTTAGCTATTAGGTTTGAGTTATCCTTGAGGTAGATGTAATACTCACCTATATCCTTAGTGGTGGACAATGAGTCTTCCATGCTTATTATAGGGTTAACCCCTCACTAGCATGTTGAAGTTATCCTCACATGGTGGATTTGTGGTTTTAGGTTGAGTTTTCTCCCTTGGATAACAAAAGACCTTAAGGCTTTTGGACCAATCAATTCACCCACTCATTTTGAGATTTTTACCCCGAACTACGAGGTTTTGATCCTAATCTTTTTTAAGATGGTACGTAGGCAATGGGTTTATCCATCCAAACACAAAAATGTAAATAAACTTGTATATTCTCCTCTCATCTCTTCAATCATGTTTGCACAAATAATTTTTCACAAAATACCAATCTTACAACAAATGTGAAAAGGGCTCCCTAGGAGTAACTAGGATGTTTTGGGTGCTTAAAACCTTCCCATTGCATAACCAACCCCCTTACCCAGATCTCTGACATTTTTACTAGTTTTTGATTCGATAAAACTTTTAGGTTTTTGTTCGCTTTCTAACCATTCTTTTGGATAAATAGAAGTGCGGTGGCGACTCGACTTGTATGGTTTACCTTGGATTTAGTCAATATCTCTAATGGTAACGAATACTCCGCTACAGAAAAGTGGCGACTCTACTGGGGAGGTGATTTGCCTAGTGGGTTTTGCCTACTTTTCATATTTGTTGTATTGTATTGTATATTGTTTTGTGACATATTTTTGTGCAATTTGGGATTACTGTATTATATGTAATGATTGAATTGCTTGAATATTAATTCCTTGTATGCTTGGTGATCTTTGTGAGATGAGTTCTATACCCCAACTCGAGTGCACTTAGGATAGGAGAATGGCATAGTCTTGTTGACTTGTGTGGAGTTATTCCTTAGCAAGTTGACTTGCAAGTCCATTCACTTGGTGGAGGTCATGTTGGGATCAATAATGTCACACAAGTAGTTGTGGTTAGACATTACTCTCTACAATATAGACCTTAGAAGCCAAGGACCTTAGTTTACCAAGCCCCTCTTGGCTTATTCTTAGGATGTAGTGCGAAAGTCGTTCAAGTGTAAGATTTGATACGATTGTTACGCGATACTACACTCATAAGAGTCTCTCTTGAGAATATTTTTGGGATACGAGTAGTCGTTTCTCCGATAATATCCGAAAGATGGGATGATGACTATGGGAACCTCTTGTAGAACATGTTTGGCAGGTTAAACCCTAGTACACTCCTTTTGCGTGGTTCTTAAACCGAGACTCCATGCTCGTGACTTGCAACAAACCCTTGATTCGTGGTTGATCCGTTCATGTATCCTTAATATCAATGGAACTTGGGTGTTGATAAGGTGTAAATCATAATCCACCAAAATGGATGGTTGATATTAAGGATAATATGATCCATCCCATGGCCTTTGTTTGGTGTGCTTTGCTTGATCCTTGAGTGTGATTGTTGCATTCATGCATTCATGCACCCATTTGCATCCATATCATCAAAATAATAAGAAAATCTTCGAGGAACTTAAGAGGTCTATTTGCAAATTTTCAGACATGGAAAGACAAAGAATGAATACAAAGAAGTACAATTTCAGACAACCAGACTTGAAAGAGCTAAGGAAATTGACATCCTATGTATTAGATCCTTTGGGTTTCAAGGCTCGTTTTGGGAAGTTTCTTCCTCTTCTGACTACTCAGGTGGACGAAGGGTTGATGAGTGTATCGGTGCAGTTTTATGATCCTTTGTACCATTGCTTCACATTTCTGGATTTTCAGCTTTTGCCCACGCTTGAGGAGTATGCCTATCTTGTGGGCATACCTATTCTAGACCAGTTGCCGTTCAGTGGCTTGGAGAGTATTCCTACTTCTCAGGAGATCGCTGATATGTTGCATATAGATGAATCTCTGGTTGGTGCTCATATGACTACCAAAGGTGGAATTCAAGGTCTCCCTTCGGAGTTCCTTATTGCTCAAGCTACTGTGTATGGGAAGGCCATGAGTGAGGACGCCTTTGAGTCCATATTTATACTTCTCATCTATGGGTTAGTGTTATTCCCCAACATCGACAAGTTTGTGGATGTGAATGCTATTAGGATTTTATCTACTCTTAATCCCGTTCTGACTCTGTTGGGTGACACTTATTTCTCTTTGCATATGAGGAATGCAAAGGGTGGTGGTGCCGTTGTGTGCTGTTTGCCTCTGTTGTATAAGTGGTTTATTTCTCACTTATCACAGACGGTCGCCTTCAAGGAGAACAAAGGATGTCTACCGTGGTCTACGAGACTTATGTCTCTCACTAATGATGATATCTCTTGGTACAACCGCGTGTATGATGGTGTGCAGATTATCGACTCTTGTGGTGAATTCTCCAATGTACCTCTTCTTGGTACATGTGGTGGGATTAGCTACAACCCCGTTTTGGCACGTCGTTGTAGCACCTCAAATTTGCACCCACCATTTTGTACATACATTTTCATGTTTAGGTCATTAGCATTGCATTGTCCACTGCATAGCATTGCATTGTCCATTGCCAAGTCATCAGTCATCAGTCAGACTGGTCAGGAGGCTCAGTTGGGCAAGCAAGCAAGTGCATTTCTTACGGAAGCAAAGCCCTAGGGTTGATTCAATGTATTCATGTGACCTAGGGATCATTTTGAAGTTGTTTGGCCAAAGGTTGGATGTTCAGAGATCATCAGTCAAGATGCAATTCATCTGAAACCCTAGAAAGTCAACCAAAGTCAACAGTCAATGCAATCATGGATTTGAAGGTGGGAGATGGTTAGAGAGGCTTCATTCATGTCCATACAAGTCTCATTTGACATTTCAAACATCAACAATGAAGAATTTGAGGTCAGATGAAAAGTTTGCAAAATAGCAGGTGACCTGTAATTTGAAATTGCCAAAAATGGAAAGGTTTTCTCCTCAAGTTTACATCATCAATCAAGCTTCAAATGAAATTTTGTCCAACATGAAAGTTGAAGATCTTGCTCTCCCATTTCCAAAAAGCCCAAGAACATGAATTTCTCATGTATGGTTGAGAAGTTATGGATCAATCTTGCTCTCCCATTTCCAAAAAGCCCAAGAACATGAAATTCATGTCTTGACATATACTATTCAAATCATGCATCATAAGCCATGTATTTCCATCACATAATTATTTGATTTTTCACTTGTTTTTTTGGATGGAATTTTCAAATTTTAAAATAATGCATTGTTTACACTTGGCAACACTTCCATTGGCTTACAAACAGAACTTTGAATGGATTTAGGCCCAATTTCGTGTACTGTTCCATTCATGCCATGCATAGAGGTGGAAATATCAATTTGCATAAACACTTGTTTTCACTAATTCCACTTGCCAAATGCCTAAACATGATTAAGAACTTGATTAACAGGTGATATATAAGTGAAACCCTAACAGATTTCAGGAGGGGGAGCGGCTCATTTTTCAGATCAAAAAGTTTCTCATCAAACTTTTCTTTCACTTGTTCTTGCAATTTCTTAAAACAATATCTATTTCCAGTGCTTGATCTTGGTATTTGAAGTGTTCTTGAGTGAATTGGTACGTGGAATTGAATGAAACAGTGCAAACTGAAGCAGCTTGAAGCAAGAACACATCAATGGTGAATTCAAATTTCTGTGGAATTAAGCACGATTAAACCTTCATTCTTCATCCAATCAACTTCATAAGCACTTTGGAAGATCTGTTTGCATATTACAAGGCTTAAATCCATCGATTCCAAATCTGTTTGCTCCAAGAGGTCAGAACTCGAGTTTCTTCTTTCTTAAATTGGTTATGTGATAGTTGTAGGTCTTGTGATGCTGGTGAAACTGAGCTTTGAATCATTGATTTCCATGCTAAATTGTTTGAGTTATGCTGTTTTAAAGATTGGCATGTGATTTTTCCTTGCTTCGATTTGCTTTGTTTAGTTAGAATTAAGTTAAATTATGTATGGATTATGGATGTGTGTTGCAAGATCTACAAGATGGTATGCTTGTTTTATGTTTCTGTGACAAATGTTCATGATCTGGAAATTTGGTGAAGAACACGATGAAGGTGGTTGGAAAATTTTCCAGAATGCATGTTTGATCTGTTAGGGTATGATATTCGCGTTTGCATGTGTTTGTGGAGCATGCGTTTCTGATTGGAGCATGGGACTTCCATGCGCGTGATGCTATTGGCCCGTTTTGGCTGGACGCGCCAGTGCTTGACAGCACATTAGTGAAACGGCTACGTTTTGCAGCCGGGCGCCTCAATTCAAAATTCCACGCGGTTCGATTCCGGCTTATGACATATATCCATAAGGCCTTGGCATTTTATTTCATTATGCTATCCATGTTCATCCATGCTTTCACATGTTTTTTTAATTTTTTCCTTCATTCAAAAATGTATAACTTCATGAATATTAATCCAATTGAGCTGGGATTTTTTGCATGATGTTCCTCATGATCTCTACTTTTTTTTGATGATTTTTACAGAAATTGTGCACGCCTGGATTTTTATTTTGCCTAGAGAATGTTCATACATGTGTTTTCTTGATATGCCTTGCCATTTTGATTGTGAAATGATGAGATTTTATCTAACACTCTTGAAATTTTACATGCTTAAAATAGACATCCTAATTGACCTTTTGGTATAGAGTTTGCATTTTTCTCATTTCTGGTTGTTGAGATATGATCTGTTTAAGGTAGGTGTGACAATGTGTGTCACACCTTTGCTTGCTTGACTTGTGGATTTTATTTGCCATGCCAATTAAATGCCAATTGATGAGATTGTTTGCATGACGTTACTTCTGGATATTAGGATTGCTTGTGAATTTTTATAGAATTTTTGAATGCATTTCCAATTTTTTTGAGATTTTCTTTGCTGGTTGGTCATGTTTGGACTTTTTGAGAGTCATGAACTTAGATGATTTGTGAAATGGTGGATGTTTATCATATGAACTTGAAATTTTGTACATTTGTTCTAGACACTTTGAAGTTTATTGTGGCTTTGGTTTGAGGCATTTATCATGTGTGGATTCTGTTTTAGGCTTGTGTTAAGATGATGCATCCAATTGTGCCTTGTTTGAGTTTGTTTGTGTATATCTTGCCTTGATGAATTTAATTTCCTTGCTTAAACTTGTCCAAATGCCTTGAAATTTGGTATGATGATCATGTTATGAGTGCTGTTTAGCCTTGATTTTTCTTGAGATTTATTGAGCCATTTTTGAATTAATGTGGATTTGTTCTTGCTGTTGTGTCAATGAGGTTTCAAAATGCATGCTTTGCCATGTTTGCTTTATGAAATGAAATTGATTAATGCTATTGATATGGGACCACTTGGACATTGTTCCTAATTGATTGAGCTTGATTTTTGTAAATTTTCATGTTCTGTTTTGGATTATTGCTCCTTCTTTGACCCTAGGCCTTGTCCTAGTGGTTTGCATCTCACATTTGAGCTTTGTTTCAGGATAAGAAGCACAATTGCCATACTTGATGTTGTTCACTCATTTGGAGTTGAACCATTGCTTGTTGATGACTAATCTTGAGTTTGTTTTGTAGGCTTTGAGACTTAAGCCTAGGCCTTGTGGCTTGCACCTTTGTGCATTGATGCTTGTCTGTCTGTTTATGTACAGTTGACTGTTGACTTGTAATTGTCTGTTTCTTTTTTGAGTTGTGTACTGATTGAGTTGGATTGTTTTCAGGTACATTAGTTGCTCTAGTTCATTGTGAATTTTCTTTTGCTTTGGCTTGATAGCTTAAGCATTAAGGTATAACTTTTTTGACTTCATGTAGTCTGGAAGACCTGTCCTGTTACTTGGACAGGCACCTGTCTGAAGTCCTCCTTAAGAGGAAATGCTTGTGATTGTTTATTTTTGTCCCTGTACATATCAAAAGACCTCCTAAGTGAAGAGGCATTGGCAGATACAAGAGATGTGTAGTCCATCTCCTGCTACTCAGTGTGTCATCCACTTTGCTCACACACCTTGTGTTGATGCATTGTGGATAATAGCCCAAGATCTTTGTTGTGTCAGTCATGTGGATAGAAGAGTTCCAACTTTCTGAACTCCCACACCTTCATTTGTCTGAAGCTCTCCCAGGCCAGGCATAAGAGCTGTGAGGCACACCCCTCACTTCCTATTTCATCTGCTTCACCCTAACTCTCAATGTTTGGGTTAAGAGCTAACATCACCCTGTTACAGTGGTTTGTTTGTCGAGGTTGATATGACCCCTCGAATAAAACCTAACCTTGATTGAGCCAACTGATTGCATATAGTGTGTGTTATTTGTGCTTTTTAGTTTAGCTTGCTTCCTGTGCAAGTTAGGATTAGTTTGGCTTGCTTCCTGTGCAAGTCATGTTTAGGTTAGCTTCCTTCCTGTGCAAGTTAGATAGAAACCTTAACATAGGGCTATGATGCATGACAACTTCTAGGCTCGAGTCGTAGTCTCCCTAGTAGTTTGTGCCTCCCTTTGTATCTGGTTAGGCTAGTCCTTTGTCCCTGCGTAGGGGAACTACGTCGCCCTGATCCTCATACCAGATGAGGTACGTAGGCAGGAGATGAGTTGATCTCTCCGGGCGCCCTTTTTGTTTTGTCTTGTGTGTGTTAGGAGATGGATGTAAGACCAGCGTTTGACATTCCGTATCCTCTTGTTGTGTGCTTGGAGTCCGATGTAAGTCCAGCAATTGGCATTTGGTTTCCAGTGTGGGTGTGTTTGGTTCGGAGTCTGATGTAAGTCCAGCGATTGGCATTCGGTTTCCATGTTTGCTTGTTTGTGTGGAGTCTGACATAAGTCCAGCGATTGGCAGTCGGTTTCCTGTGTGGTTTTGTTTGGCGTGCGTGAGCCGAGCTACGAGTGCTCTGATTCTTCTCCAGTCCGAGAAGATACGTATGCATAGGATGTGACATCCTAGCGAGCACGTTTCCCCTGTCCGAACTACGTCGACTCTGATGTCTGTGCCTGACAGACTACGTAGGCCCAGGATGCGATATCCTGCCGAGTCCTGTTTCTCTTGTTTTCCTGTGTCTCTTTCAGCCAGCGTTTGATGTTTGTGAGAAGTTTTTAGCAACCTTATTCCTTCCTTTTGTGCGTGGATCCCGTCGAGTACGACGGATGCGTAGGGGTGCTAATACCTTCCCTTCGCATAACCGACTCCCGATCCCATCTCTTTGGTCGCGAGACCATGTCTTTTCCAGGTTTACTTCGAGCCTTTCCTTTCCCTCCTTTGGGATAAATAACGCACGGTGGCGGCTCTGTTGTTTCTTTTTCCCGCCGGTTTTTCGCGTAATGCGACAGTCGTCAGCTTGGGTCCCCCCTGAAAGATAAACCCAATAACATTCTGTTAGAGGGTGTGTTCTTTCAGGAGGGTAAAGATCCCCAAGGCTTGAAGGACAGGATGGTCCGCGCTTGGCGCAAGATTCATAGGAAAGGAAGGAAGGAGCTAGGTCCGAGGAATTGTGTCGCTTTGGAGCCTTACACTACTTGGGTTAGGAGGAGAGCTTCTGAGTACCTCATGCCTTACGAGTATCCGAGACCTACACCTTTGGTTGTGGTTGGGCCTTCAACCCTCCCTGACCAAGGAGTAGAGGAGTTGAGAGACGAAGACCGTTCACGTGCTTGGATCCGTGAACGAGAAGAGTTGCTTCAGCAGATCAAGGAGAAGGATACTTTGATTGAGTTTCTCGAGCATCAGGTTATTGATGATCCTAATGATGCATGGACTTCTCTACTTCCTCAGTCTTCCAAGTTTTGGAAGAGGAAGTACGATCGACTCGCCAAGGAGAAGGCAAATATGGAGGCAGCCTATGAGGAGGAGGTGAAGAGGCTTTGTGCATCTTATCTTCCTGTGTCCCGAGCTTTAGATGATTGTTTCTAGGGATCCATAGGATGATCATTTTCCTTTTCTCTTGTATTGTATTTGATTACCAATGTTGTACTTCTTTGGTGTAAAAAATATTTTCCAGATATCATTGATGAGATGTTTCCATATATGATAAAAGTGTAATATTGCCCAAAATTTGCAAATAGAACTCTAAAGTTCCTCTGATATAAAAAACAAATCATATGCACAAGCATTGCATGCATCATGTGCATAAGCAGGTTTTGTTCCCGGCTTCTTGTCCTATGGTCTAACTCTGTGTTCTTCATTTATTTTGAAGACAAGCTGACTCACCGGTACTACACCAGAGCCAACTCTTTGAGACTGATGGATCATTTGGAACAAGAGAACCGCGAGCTGAAAGAGGAAGTAGCCAGATTGACTGCCCTGATGGAGTCATTCTTGGCTGACCAGAGCTAGTCTTCTCCAACACCCTCAACTCCTCCCCAGAGGACGGTCACTTCTGAGATTGCGACTTCTACTGTGCCTGCTGCAACAGCCCACTTTGCGCCATCTATGCCAACGGGGTTCCCTTGGGGAATGCCCGTCAATTTTGTGCCAGAGGGTTTTGCTCCTACTCTTGCTTCTTTGTCGGCATCAAGCCCGGTCCTTTTAGTGCCACCTCCCATTGTGCACACATTACCAAGAGTTGAAGATACCATCTACCATTCTGAGCCATCTGAGGGCCCAGACATTTATGAGAAGATGGATGACATGAAAGATCAATTCCTTGAGCTTCGCAAGGAACTGAAGACTTTGAGGGGGAAGGACCTCTTTGGTAAAAGTGCTGCTGAGTTGTGCCTTGTGCCCAACGTGAAGATCCCTATTAAATTCAAAGTACCTGGCTTTGAGAAGTATAAGGGAAACACATACCCTCTCAGCCATCTTGTGATGTATGCTCACAAGATGTCGACGCAAACTGATAATGACCAACTGCTCATCCATTATTTCCAGGATAGTCTGTCTGGTGCCGCTCTCCGGTGGTACATGGGTTTGGAAAGTTCGAACATCCGCTCTTTCAACGATCTTGGCGAGGCCTTCGTCAAGCAATATAAATACAATGTGGATATGGCTCCTGATAGAGACCAGCTGAGGGCAATGTTCCAGAAAGAGAAAGAGACCTTCAAAGAATACGCCCAGAGGTGGCGCGAGTTGGCAGCTCAGATAGTGTCACCCCTTGAGGAGAAAGAGATGACCAAGATCTTTTTGAAGACCTTGAGTTCATTTTACTATGAGAGAATGATAGCCAGTGCTCCCTCAGACTTCACCGAGATGGTGAATATGGGAATGAGACTGGAAGAGGGGGTCCGTGAAGGACGTTTGACTCAAGAGGAAGGCTCTTCAGCAAAGAGATATGGAAGCTTTGCAAAGAAGAAGGAGGGAGAGGCACATGCCGTGTCTTCCCATGTCAAGAGAAGACCCTCTGTGAAGAGGAAGATTTCTCGCCCAGTCAACAACCAGCATCAGGTGGCTCATATAGCACCTGTTTTCAGGGAAGCTCAGCATTATCAGCAACCACAAGCTCAGCAATATCAGCAACAACAGCAGCGTCCGCAACAACAGGCCTACCAGCCTCAAAACAATAACAACAATGCCAGCACCAACTACGAGAGGAAGAGGGTCACCTTTGATCCAATCCCGATGACTTATGCTGGACTCTATCCATCTTTGATTGATAGAAAGTTAATCACTCCACGAGACCCTCCCGCTGTACCTGCTAACCCCCAGTGGTGGTACAAGCCTGAGCTTCACTGCGTATATCATTCTGGTGCTCCCGGACATGACGTGGAGAATTGTTATCCCTTGAAGACCAAGGTGCAAGACCTTGTGAGAAGTGGGATTTTGTTTTTCGAGGACGTAGGTCCGAACGTGAAGAAGAACCCATTGCCCGAGCATGGGAAATCTGTCAATATGGTCCAGGGCTGTCCTGGCAAGTATAAAGTCAAATATGTCAGTCATATTCGACAATCGCTGGTTGAGATGCATCGTTTGCTGTGTAACTATAGCCATTATGAGCATGACCACGATAGATGTCGAGTCTGTTCTGTTAATCAGAGAGGGTGTCGCCAGGTGCGCAGAGATGTTCAAGAAATGCTGGATGAGGGAGTCATTGAGATCCTTCAAAACAAAAATGTTGACGAAGATGTTGTTGAAGTCAACGTAATTTCTCCGGTATTCCGGATACCTGAACCTGTTGTCATCAAGTATGATGGTAGCAAGCAGAAGGTTTCTCCTACTCTGACTATCAAGCCAGTCGGCCCTTTACCGTACCCTTCTGAGAAGGCGGTCCCCTATCGCTACAATGATGTTGCAGTGGAAAATGGGAAAGAGGTGTCCTGCCCTCTTCATCTGTCGTTAATATTGCCGACGTCAGCGGTTTGACCCGTAGCGGGCGTGTTTTTTCGGCTCCGTTGAAGCCTCAAGTTGATGCTCAAGGAAAGGTTGACGCTGATTTTGTTGAACGCCCGATTGGGAATGCTGTGAGCGCTCCGAATCCGGCACTTGTTGCTAAGCCCTCCTCTACGTTGAGAACTCCTGCTTCTGCTGGCCCGAGTGGCAATACGAGAGAAGATTGTGATGAGATGCTGAGGCTCATCAAAAGAAGCGAGTATAACGTTGTAGATCAGCTTCTACAAACGCCATCCAAAATATCTGTGTTATCATTGCTATTGAATTCAGAACCACACCGAGAAGCTCTGCAGAAGGTGTTGGATGTGGCCTATGTGGATCACGACGTCACGGTAGAACAATTTGACAGCATTGTTGCAAACATCACCGCTTGTAACAATTTGAGTTTTTGTGACGCTGATCTCCCCGATGAGGGAAGAGACCACAACTTGGCATTACACATATCGATGAGCTACAAAGATGACGCCATGTCCAATGTGTTGGTGGACACTAGGTCATCATTGAATGTATTGCTGAAGACCACTCTTGCGAAATTATCATATCAGGGGCCTCCTATGAGGCAGAGTGGAGTAGTTGTGAAGGCTTTCGATGGGTCTCGCAAAACTGTGATTGGTGAGGTTGATCTCCCAGTCAAAATCGGACCAAGTGATTTCCAGATTACCTTCCAGGTTATGGACATTCACCCATCGTATAGCTGTCTCCTAGGCAGACCATGGATTCACGAGGTTGGCGCCGTGACATCCACCCTACACTAGAAATTGAAATTTGTAAAGAATAAGAAGCTGGTGGTGGTAGGGGGAGAAAAGGATCTCCTGGTAAGCCATTTGTCTTCCTTCTCTTATATAGATGCTGAGGATGAAGTTGGAACTCCGTTCCAAGCTTTATCTATTGTTGAACCTATTAAGAAGGGAACTCCTTCATTTGCTTCCTATAAAGATGCAAAGTTGGCCATTGAGCATGGTGCAACTCCCGGTTTGGGGAAAATGATTGAGTTGGAAGACAACAAATCCCGGGCTGGAATAGGCTATTCTTCTGGGGTCTTCAACAAGCAAGGATTGTTCAAGAGTGGTGGATTTATCCATGCCGGTCAAGACGAAGAGGCTGCTGCCATTTTGGAAGAGAATGAAGAGGATTCTGGCAATTTCATCATCCCTGGAGGGATCTACAATAATTAGGTCGCTGTTGATATTCCGACAGTTATCCATAAGTCAAAGTAATGTTCATTGTGTTTAAAAACCCTTCTCCCATGCCAAAGGGAGAAGTGATGACATTGTTGGCGCATAAATACAATGATGTTTTCATTCAATAAGTTCATGTTAAATGTTTGTTTTTCCAATTATTTTCCCTTTTTTCTGACTTTTAAAAATGCTGAAATTTTTTGTCAAACTTTGTTTGACCTTGTTGAACTTGGGATAATTCACTTGGACTTTCCAAAGTTGATTTGAAGTGATTTTGAAGTTTGACCTTTCTTTAATATTTTAATTCAAGTTTATTTTCAAATATTAAAAAATGCCAAAAATACTTTGTTTATTTCTTGACTTCCAATCTTCATCCCACTTCTGTTTTTGATTGTTTGAACATGATCCTCAATGTCTTTGGTCAACTCTTAATAGATTGGTACATTCCATTTCATTCCATGCACTTTAATTCTTCATCCCCATTATTCATCTTCATCTTCTTCTTCTTCTTTTCTTTTGGATCAAAGAGTTAAAGGTTGATAAGTTAGCATTGATTAGGGAGGTTTAATCTTCCTTGATTCAAATCTAATTCATCTTGATCAATTGATCAAGTGAATGACTTTGCATTAAGGATAGATTGCTTCCTAAATCATGCAAAGAACTTAAACCGATACAAGATCATTTCTCTTCTTCTTTTTGGCATGGCAAGTTGTTGGAACTTGGTTCACTAATCAAGACTTCTAACTTGTGTTGTTGCCTACATTATTATTGACCGGCCTCAGATAGTTGTGACTTCTACATAAGTCCAATTACGATTGCTTAACATAGCGCTCAATTTGCCTTATGGCACACTAACTACTAACATTAACCATTAACCATTAACATTTACTTCTTGCACTTTACTTTTATGCAATTTATTATCCTTATACATATTATTCATTTACTCTTCCTTTTGCTCACTTGAGCACATGTTTATGTTAATGTAATTTGCCTTTTGCTCACTTGAGCACATAATTGTGTATATATCATTGTGTTTTTGTTTTGATTGTTGTTGACCAAATGCAAAGAAATGGACAAATGGACTTAGACTTTAGGAATTTCCCTATGCAAATTTGGAGTCAAAGAACAACTAGGCATTGGGCCTTTAGAATGCTATAAAAGTCAAAGAGCAACTACGCATTGGGCCTTTAGAATGCTACAAATGTTGAAGAGGACTTTGAAAGGACCAATCTCTAAAACTCCTTCTTGTTCATTCTTGATTGTTTGATGGAACTTTTTTAATGTGTGTGTTCTTGTGCTAGGGATCCCAACATTGAGCCTAAATGAGGAACAATTTCCATGAGCTTTTAAGAGAGAGAGATCCAAGAGCCATTGAGGAACTTTCCAAGAGCTAACTTGATTGTTGATGGCTTGAGCATACTATTATTGTGCTTGCATATTCCAAAGGATGGGAGCTACTTGGATCATCACTATGATCTCAAGAGAGGAACTCCATTTGTGGTCTTGTTCTCTTATCCCTCACCTCTTGTATGTTTAGGATTTAGCCATTCTTCTTCTTCCCTCCATTCTAACCCAAGCCAAAACTTTTTGTGCAAACATTTAACACTTCTTTTTAAACATTAGAAACCTAAGCCTTATGCTTTTGATTTTCAAACTTTCTTTTCATAACACTTATTTGGAATTAAATCTTAAAATCAACTTTGACCATGTTTTTGTAAATACTTTTCATTGGTAAATATAACCCATTCAAATGTCTTTTGTGGTTTCAATGGCCACTCTCTTAATCAAACTTTTCATAACATTTAGCTATTAGGTTTGAGTTATCCTTGAGGTAGATGTAATACTCAGCTATATCCTTAGTGGTGGACAATGAGTCTTCCATGCTTATTATAGGGTTAACCCCTCACTAGCATGTTGAAGCTATCCTCACATGGTGGATTTGTGGTTTTAGGTTGAGTTTTCTCCCTTGGATAACAAAAGACCTTAAGGCTTTTGGACCAATCAATTCATCCACTCAATTTGAGATTTTTACCCCGAACTACGAGGTTTTGATCCTAATCTTTTTTAAGACGGTACGTAGGCAATGGGTTTATCCATCCAAACACAAAAATGTAAATAAACTTGTATATTCTCCTCTCATCTCTTCAATCATGTTTGCACAAATAAATTTTCACAAAATACCAATCTTACAACAAATGTGAAAAGGGCTCCCTAGGAGTACCTAGGATGTTTTGGGTGCTTAAAACCTTCCCATTGCATAACCAACCCCCTTACCCAGATCTCTGACATTTTTACTAGTTTTTGATTCGATAAAACTTTTAGGTTTTTGTTCGCTTTCTAACCATTCCTTTGGATAAATAGAAGTGCGGTGGCGACTCGACTTGTATGGTTTACCTTGGATTTAGTCAATATCTCTAATGGTAACGAATACCCCGCTACACTATCCTTTAAAAGTTTCCAGTTATCAGCACGAGATGAGATTCAGAACTACTCAGAACGCAGTTATTCGCTTAATCCCTAACTTTTGCCTGGATCGCCCTTTCGGGTTTTCAATCCACCGGGATACCCATTTTTGCCTAAGTTGCCTTTTCAGGTTTTCAACTTACCGGGTGTATAATCTTTTCATTTTTTAATCCCTAACTTTTGCCCGAACCTTTTTCATTTTCTTGGTTCGTCAGGATGCCCATTTTTGCCTGGACTACTCTTTTTATTGTCCAGCGCGTCTATTTTATGTGAAGTATTTTTTAACTGCGTCTGAGTTCACAGGGGACGTGAAGTCTTCACCATCCATAGTTGCAAGCATTAAGGCTCCACCATCAAAAATCTTGGTGACAATATATGGTCCATCATAGTTAGGAGTCCACTTGCCCCTGTGATCTATCTGAGGAGGAAGGATCCTTTTCAACACCAAATCTCCGACTTGGAAACACCGAGGATGCACTTTCCAATCAAAGGCTCTCTTCATCCGACTTTGATACAACTGCCCATGACAAATGGCTGCCATTCGCTTCTCTTCGATAAGACTCAACTCATTGAACCTTGCTCGAATCCATTCAGCTTCGTCTAGCTTGACATCCAACAAGACTCTTAGAGAAGGAATCTCCACTTCAGCAGGTAGGACTGCTTCCATACCATACACAAGGGAGTAAGGGGTTGCCCCGGTCGATATACGTACTGAAGTACGGTACCCATGCAAGGCGAAGGGTAGCATCTCATGCTAGTCTCTATACGTAACGACCATCTTCTGCACAATCTTCTTTATGTTCTTATTTGCTGCCTCAACAACACCGTTCATCTTAGGACGATAAGGGGAAGAATTGTGATGCTGAATGTTGAAGTTCTGGCACAACTCCTTCATCATTTTGTTATTGAGATTAGAACCATTATCAGTAATGATCCTTTCGGGAATCCCATAACGACAAATGATTTCTTTCTTAATGAACCGGGCAACCACATGTCTGGTGACCTTCGCAAATGACGCTGCTTCGACCCACTTGGTGAAATAGTCGATGGCAACAAGGATGAAGCGATGCCCATTGGAGGCAGTCGGCTCAATCCTTCCAATCATATCAATGCCCCACATAGCAAACGGCCACGACGAAGACATCACATTCAGAGGGTTTGGCGGCACATGCACCTTATCGGCATAAATCTGGCATTTATGACACTTCCGAGCATATTTGAAACAATCAGATTCCAGGGTCATCCAGTAATAACCCACTCTCAACAATTTCTTATCCATTGCATGTCCTCCGGCCTGGGTACCGAAAGAGCCTTCATGAACTTCCTGCATCAACATGTCCGCTTCGTGTATATCCACGCATCTGAGCAAAACCATGTCGAAGTTCCTCTTATACAGCACATCGTCTTTGTTCAAGAAGAAACTGCCTGCCAATCTTCTCAAAGTCTTTCTGTCATTGTTGGATGCCCCTGCAGGGTACTCTTGACTCTTTAGAAAGCACTTGATGTCGTGATACCAGGGTTTGTCATCGACTACCAGTTCAGCAGCAAACACATATGCGGCCCTATCGAGGCGCATAACATCGATCCTGGGAGCATGGTTCCAACGAATCACCTTGATCATGGAGGATAAAGTAGCAAGAGAATCTGCCATCTGGTTCTCATCACGAGGTATATGATACAACTTTACTGTTGTGAAGAAAGTCAAAAGTTTTCTCGTGTAATCTCTGTAGGGGACCAGAGTAGGCTTGAGAGTGTTCCAATCACCATTCACTTGATTGATCACTAGAGCTGAATCTCCGAAGATGTCCAGAGTCTTGATTCTCAAATCAATGGCTTGCTCAATACCCAAGATACAAGCCTCATACTCAGCTTCATTATTGGTGCACTCGAAAGTCAGATGGGCGGTGAAAGGCATGTGGGCACCTTTCAGAGTGGTAATGACAACACCGATTCCACTTCCTTTGGCGTTGACGGCCCCATCAAACATTAACGTCCACTTTTCATCCGGATCAGGTCCCTCCTCAACAACTGGATCTTCACAGTCTTTCATCTTGAGGAACATGATGTCTTCATCTGGAAAATCAAACTTCATCGGCTCATAATCATCAATCGGCTGCTGAGCAAGATAGTCTGACAAAATACTCCCTTTGATGGCTTTCTGGGATGTATACTGGATGTCGTACTCTGTCAGTACCATTTGCCAACGAGAAACCCTTCCGGTGAGAGCGGGCTTCTCAAACATGTATTTGACTGGATCCATCTTGGAGATCAGTAAGGTTGTGTGAGTCAGCATGTATTGTCTCAATCGCTTAGCAGCCCATGCAACTGCACAACATGTCTTCTCGAGCATTGAGTATCTCGACTCGTAATATGTGAATTTCTTACTCAGGTAGTAGATGACATGCTCTTTCCTACTTGTCGCGTCGTGTTGACCGAGAACATAACCCATGGAATTATCAAGTAATGTCAAGTACATAATCAGCGGTCTCCCTGGGACTCGAGGCATAAGGATAGGAGGATTTTGTAAATACTCTTTTATCTTCTCAAAAGCCCTTTGACAATCGTCATTCCACCTGATAGCCTGATCTTTTCTCAACAACTTGAAAATTGGCTCACACGTGGCTGTTAGGTGAGAGATGAACCTTGCAATGTAGTTCAACCTCCCTAAGAAACCACAGACTTGTTTCTCTGTTCTTGGCTCAGGCATTTCCTGTATAGCTTTTACTTTGTCAGGATCCACCTCAATCCCTTTTCTACTAACAATAAAGCCCAGTAGCTTTCCAGATCTCACCCCGAAAGTGCACTTGTTCGGATTAAGCCTCAGCTTGAATTTCCTCAACTGTTCAAACAGTTTCTGCAGATTCACCAAATGTTCTTCTTCCGTCTGATATTTGGAAATCATATCGTGAACATAAACCTCGATTTCATGATGAATCATATCATGGAAAAGAGTTACCATAACACGTTGATATGTTGCCCCAGCATTTTTCAGACCAAACGGCATCACCTTGTAGCAGAAGGTGCCCCATGGGGTTGTGAAAGTTGTCTTCTCAATGTCTTTTGGTGCCATCTTAATCTGATTATAGCCAGAAAAGCCATCCATGAAGGAGAATACCGAGAACTGAGCCATGTTATCCACCAAAACATCGATGTGAGGTAATGGGAAATCATCTTTAGGACTGGCTCTGTTCAGATCCCGGTAGTCAACACACATCCATACCTTTTCATCCTTCTTAGGTACCGGAACGATATTTGCGACCCATGGTAGATAACTTGTAACCGCTAGAAACCCTGCATCCAACTGCTTTTGCACTTCTTCTTTTATCTTGACAGCCATCTCTGGTCTTGTTCGTCTGAGCTTCTGCTTGACCGGAGGACAACCCTCTTTGAGAGGTAAACGGTGTACCATGATGTCTGTGTCGAGCCCTGGCATATCCTGATAAGACCAAGCGAAGACGTCAACATACTCTTGCAGCAATTCAATCAACCCCTTCTTCACATCGACTTCCAAAGCAACCCCTATCTTGATTTCTTTCTTGGCGTCCTCGGTGCCGAGGTTAATCACTTCAGTAGACTCTTGATGTGGTTGAATGATCCTTTCCTCCTATTTTAATAGCCTGGCAAGTTCTTCAGGGAGTTCACAGTCTTCATCACCATCTTCGTCAGCTTGAAAGATTGGATTTTCGAAGTCGAAGCGAGCCATAGCAGAACTGTTATCAATAGGATCCGGTGACGTGCATCTTCATGAGTGATGGTATGTGCTTATGAGTGTGAACAGTGAGTGAAAACTAAACAAAATGTTGCCAAATATTTTTGATTTTTTGGTTTTTGAAAACTGCAAAAATAGAAAGACAGTGAACAAAATATTTGAATGCAAAAAGACGTCCTTTATTTATGATAAACAATGCAGGTATTCACATGGATGAGCCCTACAATGAGTCATTACGCCCTAGGCGGAATGTAAGACTTGGACATGCATGAACAAACAAAGAAAATTACTCTTCAAGAAGAGTGACTTGGACAATCTCTTAAGAAGACCAGTTGTTGATGACTTCACCCGGGATCCTCGACGCACCCAGTTGTCGATATCACAATCACTATCTCCATCTTCTTCGTCGATTACAGAGATCTGGCCATACTGAATGACGCCAGCACTGGAGTAAGTAATCGGCCCCTGACGAGTCTAAGGCGCTGAAGTTGTAGAAGTCAGAGCTGGCTGATACCCAATCCCGAACTTGTCTTATTTCATCGGTAACTCCAACAGACATCCCCAACCGGGAGCAACACCTAAATCTACCAAGGCCTATGCCTGCTTGAAGGACGAGATAGAGGCACCCGCTTTAACCTCTTCCACCGGAGCTACGTCCTTGATCTGAACTGCCTCAAAGGCTTGACACAGGGTCTCGTGAATTTCACCTTCTACCTCTACATACTTGAACGTAGACAGGTTACTGACCAGAATGTCCTCCTCACCACAGACAGTGATAATTCTTCCATTGGCCGGGAATTTGATCTTCTGGTGCAGAGTTGAGGAGACTGCCCCAGCATTGTGGATCCAAGGACGACCCAGCAGACAACTATACGAGGGACTGATATATATCACGTAGAAGACGGTGTTGAAGGTTTGTGATCCAATATGAATTGGCAATTCTACCTCTCCGAACACCGACCTCTTAGAGCCATCGAAGGCTCTCACCACGAGATCAGAAGGCTTCAAGACCAAACCTTCTACTTCTAACCTTGACAAGGCTCTCTTGGGTAGCACATTGAGAGAGGAGCCTGTATCCACCAGAACATGTGATAACACAGTGTCTTTGCATTCCATCGAGATGTGCAAAGCCTTGTTATGATTGCGTCCAGCTGGTGTTAAGTCAGAATCAGTAAAACCCAACCCGTTGCTTGCATGAACATTTGCAACGATCCCTTCCAGTTGATTCACTGAGATCTCCTGAGGCACATATGCAGCATTTAGGACTTTCAGAAGTGCCTCCCTGTGTGCCTCCGAGCACAGCAGGAGTGAGAGAATATATATCTTGGACGGCGTCTGAATCAACTGATCGACTACCTTGTAGTCATTTTTCTTTATGATCCTCAAAAGCTCTTCCACATCCTTCGTAAAGGTAGGCTCAGAGCCAGCCTGGGGTGCAGAGGTACCCTCATTCACAACTTTCTTACCCTTAGCTTTCGCCGCGGCATCAGCATTATCAGCTTGAGTAACCGGTGGTGAGAACAGTCTACCACTCGTGGTGAATCGCCCGATTCCACCAACATTGTCCACTGCGAGATCTTTTTCCTCAACTTCCGACTCAGATTTCTGATTCTGCACCTCTTCTACCTTCAGTGGCTGATCCACCCCATGATCGTGCGTGTACACACTCCCCCCATAATGCCACAGAATGGCCCTTTTGCTGGTGAAAGGTAAAGGACCAGGGGTTGTGATAGTCATAGTGGATGGTCGCACTGGTGGCACCGGTTGCGCTTCTGGCACACTGATCTGAGCAGCTGGGTAGAAAATGGTGATAGTAGCAACATCACAGTCATACTCAGAAATCTCATTCATTAAAATGCAAACATCCAAAATATCATAATCAAGTTCAATTACATCAGAATCAACCACATTGTTTGGGATATCAGCAACAACATTGGAAAAGTTAAATACATCATCATGAATTACATAATCAGTAGGAATAACATCTGTGAATTCTTCAGTAGCATCTTCAAACACCTCTTCAGCAACCCCTTCAACAGACTCTTTGACAGACAAGTCTTTAACTTGGAGGGTACCATTGTTAAGCAAGGCCTGGATACCCTGCTGCAGCTTCAAACAACCTTCCCTCTGTGTAGCACAATCCAAACAACCCTTCCCACAACCGGGGAAAACATCGGCCTTCAGCAATTAGTCTTTGATCTCCAACAGCGGAGTCTTCAACTTCAACACATCTTTGATGGACTTGGCTTCTCCTTCCACCATATTAACATTTGCACCACCATGTTGCGGCATGGGATTGTTGACAACATTAGGAGCCGGCGCAAAGTTAATGGCCTTGGAATCGATGAGGTCCTGAACTACGTGCTTAAAAGCTTTGCAGTTCTCAATATTGTGGCCAGGTGCCCCAGAGTGGAAGTTACACCTAGCGCTGGCGTCATATCCCACCGGAAGCCTACCAACGGGAGGAGCCAGAGTGCGTAACTACACAAGTTGTAATTGTTGAAGGCTAGGAAGCAACTGAGCGTACAACATTGGAAGAGTGTCGAAAATCCTGTCCATCATCTTTTGCCTCTGTTGATAGGCGGGTCTGTTACCCTGTTGTTGTTGTTGGTACTGAGTTGGTTGACGTTGTGGTTGTTGTTGTTGCACTGGTGCTGCAGCCGGAATGGTCACATCTGTAACATACGGTTGTTGATGGTAGCTTTGGAAACTGTTTCTTCTGATACCCCTACTTTGATATGAAGACAAAGAACTGACATCCCCATCTCTTATCTTTTGTCCCTGAATGAACGGCTTCTTCACCCCTGATGACGATCCACCTCCATTCTAGATCTTGCAGGTCTTCAAATAGTTCTCCACCCTCTCACCGGTAGAGACTACATCAGCGAAATTGGAGGCATTGCAACCCACCAAGCGCTCCAAGTAAGATCCGGGCAAAGTGTTCATGAACATGTTGGCCATCTCCTTCTCCAACATCGGAGGCTGAACACGGGAAGCTGCCTCTCTCCAGCGTTGAGCATATTCTCTGAAGCATTCATTGCTTTTGAGAAACAAATTCTGGAGTTGGGTTCTGTCAGGCGCCATGTCAGCGTTGTACTGATACTGCTTTATAAAGGCCTCTGCCAGGTCTCTCCAGCAACGGATGTGGGCTCTGTCCAGCCTCATATACCATTCCAGGGATGCCCCAGCTAGACTATCCTGGAAGAAATACATGAGTAGCTTTTCGTCATCGGAGTATGCAACCATCTTACGGAAATAGGCTTGCACATGAGTCTTCGGGCAAGAGTTGCCATTGTATTTGTCAAATATCGGAACTTTGAATTTCGGTGTCACCCTCACACCTGGGACCAACCCCAAGTCAGCAACGTCTACCCCCAGAGGATTCTGTCCTTCTACAACCTTCAGCCTCTCCTCCAATCTTCTAAACATGGGATCCATATTTTGAATTGAATTGAATTTGAGGTTTGACCATATTTTATTTATTTTATTTTACATTTTATTTTAATTCCAAAAATACCAAAAAAAATATGTTTGACTTGTTGACTTATAATATTCATTTCTCTTCTATTTAGCATTGGTTGATGATGATTTGATTCACTTTTGACCAATTGTGTTTGACCTTTGAATTCTCTTTCCATTCATTTCACCTTCATCTCATTTTCTTTTCATTTTGGCCAATGAGTTAATGTCTTATGGTTGGTCTTGACATATGAGAGGCTTAACCTTCTTTGATCCAAATCAAACTCAACTTGATCCATGATCAAGTGAGTTGCTTTGAGTCCAAGATAGGTTGCTTCTTGGTCAAGCAAAAAACCTAAAGTCCATACAAGGTCTTTCCTCTTTTCTTTTGGCATGACAAGTTTTAGGAGCTTGGCTTACTAGTCATGATCTCTAACTTGTGTTTATTTGCCTATAGTTTTATTGACCGACCTCAGATAGGTGTGACTACTACGTTAGTCCACTTACGATTGCTTAACATAGCGCTAAATTGTCTTATGACAAACTAACATGACTATACTAACTACTAAATTTAATTTGGGCATTTAATTTCTTGCAATTTACTTTAATGAAATTTACTTTCTTGCTCATTTATTCATATTGCTTTTCATTTTGCTCACTTGAGCATATTTTTTATGTTTATGTCATTTTCCTTTTGCTCATTTGAGCTCATTATTGTATATAAATATATATTTGCTTTGTGTTTGTTTTGTCTTTGTTTGTCTGAACCCAATGCATAAAGGAGAAAGGACTTAGAATTAGGACCTACCTATGCTTAAAAGAGTTCAAGAGCAACTAGGCCTCATGCCTTTAGAATGCTAAACTTGTTGAAGAGAAACTAGGCCTCATGCCTTTAGAATGCTAAATTTCAAAGTTGACTTCAAAGGATTTCCTTTCCAAAACTCATTCTTTGTCCATTTCCTCTTATTGTGTTGTGAACTTTTTGATGTTTGTTCTTGTGTGATAGGGATTCCATCTTGAGATAGTAAGAAGGACCATTGTCATGAGTAGCCAAGTTAAGAGAGACAGGCCAAATGGAGAACCTAGGAGCTTGAATCTAAATATTGTATGATTGTTTGTTGTTTGCTAAGTCCAAAGGAAAGAAGCATCTTGAATCATCTTGTAGCGGGGTATTCATTACCATTAGAGATATTGACTAAATCCAAGGTAAACCATACAAGTCGAGTCGCCACCGCACTTCTATTTATCCAAAGGAATGGTTAGAAAGCGAACAAAAACCTAATAGTTTTAACAAAAACTAGTAAAAGAAAACAGAGATCTGGGTAAGAGGGTTGGTTATGTAATGGGAAGGTGTTAGGCACCCAAAACATCCTAGGTACTCCTAGGGAGCCCTTTTCACACTTGTTGTAAGGTTGGTATTTTGTGAAAAATTATTTGTGCAAACATGATTGAAGAGATGAGGAAAGAATGTACAAGTTTATTTACATTTTTGTGTTTGGATGGATAAACCCATTGCCTACGTACCATCTTATAAAAAGATTAGGATCAAAACCTCGTAGTTCGGGGTAAAAATCTCAAAATGAGTTGGTGAATTGATTGGTCCAAAAGCCTTAAGGTCTTTTGTTATCTAAGGGAGAAAACTCAACCTAAAACCACAAATCCACCATGTGAGGATAGCTTCAACATGCTAGTGAGGGGTTAACCCTATAATAAGCATGGAAGACTCATTGTCCATCACTAAGGATATAGGTGAGTATTGCATCTACCACAAGGATAACTCAAACCTAATAGCTAAAGGTTATGAAAGATTTTGGTTAAGAAAGTGGCCATTGGAACCACAAAAAGAAATTTGAATGGGTTATATTTATCAATTAGAAGTATATACAAAAGTGGTCAAAGTTGATTTAAAGGTTCAATTTAAAATAAGTGTTATGAAAGGAAAGTTTGAAAATCAAAAGCATAAGGCTTAGGTTTCTAATGTTTGAAAACAATAGTTAAACAAGTCTCTTAAGAGATCCTCAATGTATCTTGTGTCTTTCACTTTGGATGAGCATGGCAATGGTCCTTCAATTAAACTCAAGTTGGACTCCTAGCATAAGAAAACACACATCAAAAGGTTCTATAACACAATCAAAGAATGGACAAGAGGGAGTTTAGAATATGGTCCTTTCAATGTTCATCTTCAAACTTAAGCATTCTAAAGGCTCAATGCGTAGTTGATCTTTGACTTTTTATAGCACTCTAAAGGCGCAATGCCTAGTTGCTCTTTGACTCCAAATTTGCATAGGGAAAGTCCTAGAATCAAAGTCCATTTCTTTGCATTTGGTCCACAACAATCAAAACAAAAACACAATCACAATAGTATATACACAATTATGTGCTCAAGTGAGCAAAAGGCAAATGGCATTAACATAAACATGTGCTCAAGTGAGCAAAGAGAAAAAAAAAGCAAATGGATAATATGTGCAAGAATAGTAAATTGCATAAAAGTAAAGAGCAAAAGGTAAATGTTAATTGTTAATGGTTAGTGTTAGTAGTTAGTGTGCCATAAGGCAAATTTAGCGCTATGTTAAGCAATCGTAATTGGACTTATGTAGAAGTCACAACTATCTGAGGCCGGTCAATAATAATGTAGGCAACAACACAAGTTAGAAGTCTTGATTAGTGAATCAAGTTCCAACAACTTGCCATGCCAAAAAGAAAAAAGAGAATTGATCTTGTATTGGTTTAAGCCTTTTGCATGATTTAGAAAACAACCTATCCTTAATGCAAAGCCATTCACTTGATCAATTGATCAAGATGAATTAGATTTGAATCAAGGAAGATTAAGTCTCCCTAATCAATGCTAACTTATCAACCTTCAACTCATTGATCAAAAAAGAAAGAAGAAGAAGAAGAAGGAGATGGAGAATGGATGAAGAAAGGATAAGGAAATGGAAAGATCAAAATGCATTAAATGAAATAAGATGTACTAGTCCATATGTATTGACCAAATAACATTGAAAGTCAAAGTCAAACAATAAGAAATCAGAAATGAGATGAAGATTGGAGATCAAATAATGGGCATAATATTTTTTGGCATTTTCAACATTAAAATAAACTTTAATTAAAAATAAAAGAAAGGTCAAACTTCAAAATCACTTCAAATCAACCTTGAAAGGTCCAAGTAATTTATCCCAAGTTCAACAAGGTCAAACTAAGTTTGACAAAAAATTTCAGCATTTTTAAAAGTCAGAAACTATTTTTAATCAATTAAAAATGAATAAAAATAACCTAATTGAACTAAAATCTCAAATAAATCTCAAATCAATTTAAAAATTGATGACAATATTTTTCATAGATCCATCATCATTCTAATAGGTTAGGAAAATATTTTTGTATTTTTTGAATACCAAAAACTATTTAAAATGAATTAAAAATAACTAGAAAAGAGAAAATTCACAAAAAATATCAAATGACAAAATAAAAAATATTAAAAATCAGAAATAGAAACTAGAATTTATTTGGAGACTAATGCAATTGGTCCCATAATTTTTGGATTAAAAATGAAAGAGTTATGATTTTTTGAAATAAAATGAAATAAACAAAATAAAATGAAATAAATCAAAAAATGCAAAAAGCCTGGCGCGTTGGATCAAGTTTCATTAAATGATGTGGCACATCAGATGGCTCACAGGCGCGCGCATTTCATAGGCTTAAGTCAAAGGCGAAGCACAATGTCCAGATTGGATCTGGCAATGAAGCAGCCACCGGAGCCACCTTCTTCTCCGGTGAGCTTGCATTTTCCGGCCACCATAGCAGACAACCAAAGCTTAACCAAATCACGCGATCTATACATCATTGGAAATCTGGGATGATGTACATCATCCCTGTACCATCCATTTTCACTCTAGATTTCCATGGTGTGAGAAATCAGAGGTTGAAAAATCTGGTGTTCATCATGAACTCAATGGATTTCAAAAATTAAATGCACAATCATGATGCCTCTATTGAGAGGACTTCAGCCAACACAAGATCCAAGCAAATAGGTAAATGGATGATGAGATTCGAAGAAAATACCAGTTGAAGAGTAAGCTTGAATTCTGGAAACTTGAGCTCGATTCCTTGCTTTCTTTGCCAAAACAAAAGATCAATGAACTAAATGATGAAGGTTTAGAAGCTTTGGATCCAAAGATTCAACCAGATGTAGTTGAATTTTGGATCTAAAAAATTTGAAGAAAAATGGAAATAGCTTCTTTGGTGAGGTTGGGGAATCACTTCAGTATGGTTTTAGGCGCCTTTAGGTTGAGTTTGAATGAAGCTGAGCACTTCTATTTATAGCAAAACAAACTGCAAGCAAGGTGAATTCTCATGTGCATGGCATTTGGACTTCTCATGCATGGGCCTGTACAGGCGCGTGCAAAGCCCAAAAATGGATGGAAATGCAAGCTGAACTCAGATGCCAATGATTTGGACGTGTAATTAGAGCTGCCTTGGCTTGTGCATGAGGTTATGAGGTGAATTCCATAATTGTGCCTAAATGTTCACCTCTTCGAAAATACCAATTGCCAAATCCAAACATGATCATGTGAGTAATGGTTGGAAAGGTTTTGATGTAAGGAACAATTGTTATGTTGGGAAAAAATCCATTTGAAGTGTGGAAATTTATGAAATTTGAGTTTAAAGTGCAAGGTGCATGACATGTGAAGGCAAGGTTTCTAAATTTGGCCAATTTTCAAGCCCTTCTTTTTTGATGATGCAAGCCTAAAATGAAAACACCTCCAACATCAAAGTTGTATATATTTTCAAGACAATCAAAATGGACTTAAATTTTGCATCATTTGGATTTTTGATGAAGACGTTATGGGCATTTGAAGTTGGACTTTTTTTGCCTTTTAATGCTTTCGACCCAAAAGGACCTATAATGTCTTGCATTATCACATGTATTTCCTTTGAGATTTTGAAATTGTGTTCAACATAAATTTTGAATTAGTACATCTTAAGCTTTCCAATGCATTTGATCCCACCTCAAAATCATAAAAAAATGAATGAGTTATGTCCTTGGAAAGTTGACCTAAAATTAGGGTTTCAGTCAAAATGACCTATAATGTATTGGAATGGGAGATGGCCTTCCAAGCTTCAAATAAATTTTTTATGAACATGAAAGTTGTTCATGTTGTCCTTAAGAATAGTTTTGCTTTTGGAACCATCTCCATTTGACCAACACATAAAAAGTTAGGTCTCAGTGCATTTCAAAATAGTTAGATGAATTGACTGATCAACTTCTCAAGTCCATGACTCATATCTTGATGAATTGATGATTGAGGACACTAAAATTAGTTCAAATATGCATGAAATGATGAATTAAAGAACTTCCCTTGATTTCATTTGATCATGGGCTGAGGTTGCTTCATGAGCAAGGCATTGTGGTGCACAGATGAATTAGGGTTTCTTTGGGGAACCAACCTCAAATCCTTTGACTTGCTTTGATCAAAATGATGAATTGAGATACTAGGGAGGCATATTTGATGGATGAGAGCTTTGGGAACCATTACCATGCTTGCTATCATCTTCTCTTGGCCATACAAAGGATCTCCTTGAAGCTTTGGACCTTGTGATTGCTCAAGCTACAAACAAAAGATGTTAGTGACATATTTTTTTCTTTTGGTTAGTGAACAAAATAAGAAAAGAAATGATATACAATTCAAGCATGCTTGGTGATCTCAAACCACTCTCAAGAAGTCCCACCCCAAGGGTAAGGGAACCAAGATGCTAGTGATCCTTGAGGCAATGCAAATGCAATGTTATGATGCCATGAGGGATCTTAGGGACAAATTAGGGTCTTACAGATGCCTCTATTTAAGGTCATTCTAGCCAGAGAAGTGAAGGTTAAAGTCTTCGTCTCGACGGGGTAGAATGGGCTTAAATAATATCAAAGAGACGAATTTTGGTCCCTAAGAGACGTCATGATGCAGATGTATGCATGCAAATGGTAAAACTCTTGTGGGGATATGCGTCCACAAAAGAAAAAGAAATCCGGAGAAACTAAAAATCCCAAAGGAGTAATACACTCACTAGGGAGACAGAGACTTTGGGGGAGCAACGGGTAAAAAATGCGTGAGCAGGTCACGACTTGAGACTTGCTGAGAGACACGGAGAGAATCCATGAAATAAATCAATGGAAGGACTCGAGCCGACTCGAAAATGCATGTATTAGGGAATATGCCAATACATCCAAAAATTATCCGTAATGGATACTTCGGATGAAAATCCGAACTCAGGTGGGGATGCCCACTAAGGACTCAACTGAGGAAGATCCCAACAGAAACTCCTGGGGAAGCAACGGGATGAGGTATTACCGGTTACTGGGTAATAAGCTCAAAGAGACGTGTGATCTGAACACCAGTATAAGGGTGAGAGAACAACATGCTCGGGAAGAATGAGTATCTAAGACCGGTATAAGGGTGAGAGATATCAATCAACCAAATCATCTGAGGAAGACCTAGAAAGGTATATTTCAACTCAGGAAAATCTGACTCCAAAGGGGACAAAAAGTCATAATAGGGAGCAGAAGGAAGGAACACCAGGGATGCCGGTTACTGGGCATATAATAGGTGACCAACCAAAGCGTGAATTGGGGAATATTCCCGAAACACTCATCATCCAAAAAGAGGGCAAAAAGCAAACTCAATTAAGGAATGGACATTCGATTCCGAAACAGGGATACGAATCTTACTCAACTGGGGAAGAACAAAAGGCTTCGACCAAAGAGTGCATGAGATATATTATCTATTACCGTCAGAACGTAGATAATATACTCGCATGGAAGATTATCCACAACCGGTTACTGGGTTAATAAAGGATAAATCGACCGACAAAGAGAAAGGCATCGGGATACCGAAACTAGGTATATAATGATGTCCAAACAAGGAGAGCAACAAACATTACCGGCAACCGGTACATGAAAGATGACTTGTTGGGGATAAACTGCCTAATCAGAGCAATTATCCAAAAGAACGAGGGAATATCACCACCGAATATTGGATAATGATAACCGTCAAGGAGGGGATTACATCTACCGGATACTGGGTAGAAAACCACGGAAGAGTAACCGTCATCGACTAGGATGAACAAAAAGGTTAACTCTGCAAGGGGAAAAAAGGGTTTACAACTACCGGTATAAGGGTAGAAAACCACAGACTCCGCCGGGGATAAGATGAATGATTACTGATTACTGAGCAATTATTCATTTATACCACAGGGAACCAAAGGAAACAGTCACAAGAGGCCAATTTAGGATCAAACCAAAGAGGCACACTGAATCAAGACTCGTCCTAGTGAGGATATAACTCAATAGGGAAACCCATCCCAATATATGTGTTGGGAGGAAGCGAAAACAACCGTTGTCCACGAGGATATAACTCAGTGGGGAATGCGGAAGGAAAGATAAACACTTTCTGCTCAATGGGCTGACTCTACATTGAGGGATCAAACACCGACATTTGCTTGGGGAATATATTACCAACTAGCAGAGGATAACAAACACAGATATATGGCAAAGAATGCAACATGAATATCCGAACATTTGAAAATTATATGCACACATGCATGATTTATGTATGATGAATGCTGACAGACAGACATTTCTAACACAAACAGTTTCAAAGAAAAAGCACACAAACATCCGGTACTACATCCCAAGAGAGAAAACCAGGTTCACTGGAGAGTATCCAATCCGCCGGGGATCAGAGATACCAGGAAGCAACAAAATCTCTGCAGGGGATAAATCATCGGTCAATCCGGCTGGGGACCGGAGTTTATTGCACAAATAAAATTTGCCACATAAGCCAATCTACTAGGGAATCCATCCGAGGAGGTAAAGGGATTCTGGGGGTCAACCACCAAATACCGTACCAACCAAGGAGATCACATCTGCTGAGGAGGAAAGGTCGCTACTCCGCTGAAGGGGAAAGTAGTGAATATCTCAACAAGCATTCCACTCAGTAGGATAAACCACAAGAAGGCTCTGGAGGAAGAAGGTACAGTCATGCCAGGAATATGAACAAAAGTCTTACCTCGTTGGAGATCATACCATCCTTGGGAGAGCACTGAGGATCTCCTAAGTATCTTTTCGTCGTTGTGAATGTTCACTTTGTTTAAAAACAGGTTATGAAAAATTTGTTTATTCAAAACAATGATATTTTCTCAATTAAATCATGCAAAACATTTGCTGAATAGAAACAAATAAGAGTGCAAACAATTGGATAAAAGGCTCAAGTTTATTTGATGGAATGGTAGTCTGCAAATGGCAAGACTCCATAGATCTATACACATTTGATATTGGTGATATATATTGGAAAAGGGCTATATTGAACATAATGACCATTTCTCCACCAATTCTGAATCCGATGTATTCGAAGCTTCGGTTGATGACGAATGAGCAAGAATCTTCGACGGATGACAGTTTGTAGAACAAAGTCTTGTCAGTGTAACACCTCAAAATTTGCCCTCCTCTCCTTGGGACTAGTTTAGCATATTGCATCTCATATTTAGGACATTATGCATTTGCATATTGCATATCATGTGAATAATAAGCAAGTCATCCTCTAATGTCTTATTCAGAAGATGGAGGTGGTATGTGGTTCAAGCCTGGGGGTCTTATTGAATTGATGATCAACCATCTGAGGGTTTGCAGTGCATTGGGGTTTCTTGATCCTTCAAAGGTTGAGCAGTGTATTGATTGCAAGGGTATATTACCATCATCATGGTTATGTCATCCTCAAGGGCTCCACTGTGCATGCTCAAGTTCCTTGGGATTAGGGTTTTGACCTCTGGTCAACCCTAATCAATGCATTCTCCCAGTCAGGGTTTATCAAGGAGATGAGGTATTTGTTGATGATGAAGATCACATGGTTATGTGGAGAGCTTATATGGGCTAGGGGTTTCATTTCTGAGCCATTTCCTCAGGTGGTTGAGGCTCAAATTCCACAGTGCATTTTCAAGTCATCTGGGGCCCATAAAAGTCAACAGAAAGTCAACTGAGGGCTAGGAGGTGGAGAAATGGTTGGAGGAATTTCATTCATGTCCAAAAGAGGTTTATTCATCATGTCAAACATCAATCTTGAAGATTTTGAAGCCAGATCAAAAGTTTCCCAAAATGGAAAGTGACCTGTAATTGAAAGTTTCCAAAAATGGCAAGTTTTTGGACCACATTCAACTTGAATTTCCAACATCAAAGAAGCTTGAAATGAATTTTTGTCCGACATGAAAGTTGAAGATCTTTCTCTCCCATTTCCAAAAAGTCTAAGATCACGGGCATCTGATGAATGGTTGAGAAGTTATGAGCAAATGATCACCAAGTGTGCATGAAACTTCAAAGTGCCATAACTTTTGACTCAAAACTCCAAATGAAGCCACTCTTTTTGCAAATTTCTTCTCATGACCTATGCTTTCCAAATCTACCATTGCATTGCCTGAAAAAGGTACACATAATCATGTGCTCATTCACATGCATTTTGGAGGGAAATTGGGGAATTTAAATTTGGTGCAAGCTACAAGCATAATTCCAATCCCATTGTGTTTATTAGGTGATTTTGAGTGAAATTGGATGCTAGCATGCTATTGTTCATGTTCAAATTAGGCCATGCACCACACTTTTCCAAATTTGCAAAACACCTCTCATTACACTAATCTTAATTAACCAAGTTCATTTGTGATTAGCATGGTGATTAGTGAATGATATAAAACCTAAATCATAACAGAATTTGGCATAATCACAAGTTCTAGATCTAGATCTCATTTTCCCTCCAAATTTCTCTCTCATTGGAATTCAAATTTTCTCCGCACAAACACATAGTTTCTTCATAGATCCATCATCTTCATGGAATTTGAAGCATGAATCAGTCATAATTCGTGGAAATTGAGCAAGGTTTGAAGCATGCCAAGCACATGAACATGTTAATGGAAAGTTCAGATTAAGCTAGATCCAAACCAATTCAAGTATCAATTCTCATTCAAAGCTTCAGTAGAAGAGCAAGGGAGAAGAATTGGATCTTGTGGAAGCTTGGATACACTGTTTTTCATCACTGCCATTCCAGGTTGGTGAAAATTCGAAGCTCTTAATTCTTAATTTTATGTACATGAACTTATAGATCTTTCCATGCTGATCATTTTGATATAAAATTTATTGGAATTGGATGAGAATTGACTGAGTTAGGTGGATTTGAAGTTTTGTTGTACATTATGTTTTGTTTCGATTCGCTCTTGTTATTGTGAATTAGGCTAAAATGATGTTAGATTCGTGTTGTGCTTGTCGAGACCTTTCCATTCATGTATATATTGCTGGATTCTGCACAAAAAAATCATAGCATGCACTGTAGCACCACCGTCTTCATGAAGAAGACGGTGGAAACCACCGCTAATGAACAATAGAACCACCGTCTGTTATGCGCCTAGGGACTGTGCCTTAAACGACGTCGTTTTGGGAAGCGCTCTGGACCTCCCTTCGATTCCAGGCGTAGACATTTTGTTTTGATTTATTTTGCAAGCGCTCCTATTCACCTTGTGAGCATGGTTTGATTCCCAGCCATGGCGTTTTTCATTTCTCATTTCAATTAATATTTTCCAATTATTTTCAACATTATTCCAATATTTTCTTCCAACTTTCAAAAATCATAAAAAATAGAATATGCATCCAATTTAATCCAAATTTTTTGCCACATGTTTATCTTGATGTCTATTATTTTGTGGTATTTATTTCCTGATTTTATCATTTCTGGATTTTTGAATTGTGCTGGATTATTTGATCATGTGTGCAAATGTGACATGTTGGATTCAAATTGATGTGAAATGCTCATACATTATCCAATGGATTTGAAATTTGGTATGCTGATTCCCAACACGTTGCTTAATTTTTGAGGCTTGGATGTGCATTTTTAGCATTCTTCATCTCTGTTTTAGGCACATGAGTGTATGGTGTGACAATGTGTGTCACACAATTTGATGTTGATCTTGTTCATTTTCATATCCATGTCAATTGAGTTTTTCTGATTCCAATTTCTGGCATGATGATTTGGTTTGACATGTTGTGTGTACATAAAATTTTTCATGTTCATTTGAATCATTTCTGTTTTAATGTGGAATTTTTGTTCTTGATGACCAATTGTGTGCTTTGTAATTGCCTTTGCCTTAGCATGACCATTAGATGGATTTGCCTTAGGATTTGAGTTTGGTCCTTTTTAGGACATGTTCTTACTTGAATAAATGTGCTTCATGTTGAATATTGGTTGCTGTTTTGACTTTTTGCTTTACCTTTGACCCTAGTCTTGGACTAGTGGTTTGTACTCATCTTTTGAGCTTTGTATTTCAGGTTCAAGCTATTAGCTCTAGTGGTTGATGCAATCTTATGACTTGAGATGCAAATTTTCTTTGTCCACTAACCTTGGTTGTGTTGTAGGTCACTTGGTAATGAACTCACTTGAGTTGTTGACTTGTATTGTGTACATATTGGGGAACCACTGTTGTGTCTGTTTGATTTGTCTGAATGTGAATATTGACTTGTTTGATTTTCTTACAGGTACTTTAGTTGCTTTAGCTCATTGCTTGAGTTGCTTTGCTTGTGGCTGGCATACCACCTAGGTAATCACTCTCTAACTCCATGTAGTCTGGAAGCCCTGTCGTTTCTTTTGGCAGGCATTTGGCTGAAGTCCTCCTTAAGAGGCAATGACTGTGTTTGTTTACTCATTGTGCCATGTACTTCAAGTCCTCCTAAGTGAAGAGGCAATTGACAGATAGAAGGGACTAGTAGCCAGTCCCCTGTTAATCGTTGAGTCGTCCATTATGCTCGCACTACATGTTGATGCTCTTGTACACGTCCCCCAGATCTTGTACAGTGTCAGTCAAGTGGAGTAGGGTCCCTCATTCTGGACCCCCACGTTTTCATTGATTCAAGCTCACCCAGGCCCGGGTTAAGAGCTATGAGGTCCAACCCTCATTACCTTTCATCTGCTCACCTTGACGGTCAATGTCAGTGGTTAAGAGCCTCAGACACCCTTTTCAGTGTTGGCTTGTTTGTCGAGGTTGATATGACCCCTTGACTAAAGCCCAACCTTGTATGAGCCGCTTGTTTGCATATAGCGTGTGATGATTGCTTTTGATGTTTATCTGCTTTTGCTTCTCATATCCTTTCTGTAGGAGTCGTATGATCAACTTTCGAGGAAGTTAAACGTACGTAGAGATAGACTTGAGTTGACTCACTGCCTGTGTGAGTCAAACTCTTGTTAGAGACCTCAACCTAGGGTTATAATTTGCATGATGACTATTAGGCTCGAGTTAGTCTCCCTTGTAGTCTGTTTTTCCCCGGTCTCTGGTTAGGAGAAAGTTTCTCCCCTGTTAAGGGGAACTACATCGCCCTGATCCTCATACCAGATGAGGTACGTAGGCAGGAGATCGTGCGAGATCTCTCTGGGCACCCTTTTCCTTTTTTGCGTGTGTTTTGCTTGACAGCTATTAGGTCCGAGTTCCCGACTCCCTTTTAGTCTGTGTGTTCACCCTTTTTCTTTTTCACCTTTTGTTTTTTGGTGTGTGTTTGCTTTGCATGACTTTTAGGCTCGAGTTCCAGACTCCCTGTTAGCTTGTCAATTTGATGACCTTTTGGTGTCTGTTTGGAGTCGGATGTAAGACCAACGATTGGCATTCGATTTCCCGTTTGTGTTTATTTGTTTGGAGTCTGATGTAAGCCCAGCGATTGGCATTCGGTTTCCCGTTTGTGTTTGTTTGTTTGGAGTCTGATGTAAGCCCAGCGATTGGCATTCGGTTTCCTGTTTGTGTTTCTTTTGTTCGGACTCGGACGTAAGACCAGCCATTGGCAGTCTGTTTCCATTTGTGTGTTCCTTTCGACGTCTCAGCGTCTTTGTGTTGTGTTTTGTTTCGGCGTGCGTTAGCCGAACTACGGCAGCTCTGATTCTCATTCTAGATGAGATACGTAGGCATAGGATGCGATATCCTAGCGAGCCTGTTTCTCATTTCCCCGAACTACGTCGACTCTGATGTTTGTTTCTGACGAACTACGTAGGCCCAGGATGCGACATCCTGCTGAGTCCCCTTCCTCCGTCTTCCTTCACCTGTGTTATTTCAGTGTGTGTGCATTCTTTTTGAGCTGTTATTCAGCAACCTTATTCTATTCTTTTGAGCGTGGATCCCGTCGAGTACGACGGACGTGAGGGGTGCTAATACCTTCCCCTTGCGTAACCGACTCCCGTACCTTGTAATCTCCGGTCGTAAGACCATTCCTTTCCAGGTTTACTTCAAGCGTTTCCTTTCCCTCCTTTGGGATAAATAACGCACGGTGGCGGCTCTGTTTTGTGTCTTTTCCCGCCGGTCGTTTTTCGCGTTGCGACAGTTGGCGACTCTGCTGGGGAATAAAGAAGTTGACCTCTTGCTGGTCCATCTTCCCTAAGCGAGTCAATCCTAGCGCTCTCTAGGATAGTTTTGGTTGCTTGTGCTGCTTTATTTATGGCATTTATGATTATTATACTGTGACGATATATATTTGCATATATGTTTGCATGCATCATATTATCATTGTGCTGGACTCTGGACAGGTTGGTTCCTCTGATTTGGGGTGGGTGTTCTGAGTGGGGCTAAAACCCAGGCCCGAGTATACACCTAGGATTAGCGTGGTCTCATGTTGCCTCACATGTTGGATCAGCATGTTGTTGCGACGTGACATACCACAAGCCGGACGAGGTTCTTTTGAGAGAGTTCTTCCGGGTGGAGTATTCCACTTTGGTTGGGTTACCTCATTTGAGTTGTTGACTTCGGTGACCGTTCTTTCCCGGATCTTTGGTTTAGACGATCTTATGAGAGTTGCGGCGGCACACCTGAAAGGGCAAACCCGTTGAGTATCTTGTCCGATTGTTAAGACCATTATCCGCCTTAGGATGACCTTATTAGAATTCACCTGTGAGGGGGGGTTGATTCTTACAGATGCATGTTCTGATGGTGACTTTGATGGTGACTCTGGTTCAGTTGGATCATGGATATTTATTTTTGAGACGCCAGAGTTCTGTCCGTGGTATTTATCAGTGGGGATCCGTTTATTTCAGGATTCCCTGGGTTGGTACAGATGATTTTGTTGCTATCAGTTCAGTGGATGTTCCTATGATGATGGTGGTATATCCTTCGGTTCCGTTTATTTCGGAACCCTGGGGTGGATTTATGGTTGCTCAGTACCTCAGATGGTTGTGATCAGTTCAGAGACCGGAATCCAGTGCAGTTGATGATCAGATGACTTGGAGGATGGCACAGTGCATTGCATTCATGCATCAACATCATTCTCATTTTGCATTTATCCGCATCTAACTCATGTTTATCCATATGTAGGGGACATTCTTGATTGAGATACTGGTTGAGAGACTTCTTTGTTCCAGATATGAGGACTGGCTTGAAAGATGACGTCGTCTACAGTTTCTTTGACCCAGAGATTGGTGTGCTGAGAGATATGATAGCATTGATTACACCTGACCGTGTGGGGATGTTCCGTGAGGCTTATGGTGGTATTCTGAAGGTGGTTTTCAGGCTCACAGATACATATAGGAGTGCCATCCATACTCTTCTCCAGTTTTATGACCCTGGTTTGAGATGCTTTGTTTTCCCGGATTACTTGTTGGGACCTTTGTTGGAGGACTATGCCAGCATCCTGGGTATTCAGATCACATACCAGATTCCATTCTATGTCACTAAGGGGGAACCTGATGTTACTGAGATCTCTCGTGCTCTTTATTTGAGCCCAGAAGTGACTAAGGGGGGTTTGAAGGAGAAAGGAAAACTGCCCGGTTTTCATCTGAGTTTTTTGGAAGCTAAAGCCAAGGAGCATGCTGTTTTGGGTGATTGGAAGGCTGTCTGTGCTTTGATTGCTGTGAGCATTTATGGAATCATCCTGTTCCCTAATCAGAAGAACTTTGTGGATATTAATGCCATCCGGTTGTTTGCTCAGAGGAATCCTATTCCTACCTTGGTTGGGGATGTCTATTACTCGGTCCATAATCGGAACGAGAAGCGGCGAGGGGGATTGATCAGATGTTGTGCTCAGCTGTTGTACAAGTGGTTCATGGGATATTTGCCTTCCAGGGGTGCCTTTGCTTCTGTTCTTCTTGACCATACGGTAAATTGGGCGACCAAGTTGATGGGTTTGCGAGCCAAAGACATAGCTTGGACTCACAATGGTGTAGCTGGACGAGATTTCATTTACAGCTGTGGGAGTTTTCCCAATGTGCTTCTCATAGGAGTTCAAGGTTGCATTAATTACAACCCGCCGCTTCTTAGGAGACAAATGGGGTATGCCATGGAGGTTCCTCCTCTCGAGCGAGAGATTCAGGAGTCTTTCTACTTCCCGGCTGAGGGTAATTCGACACGGTTGAGGCAAGTGTCTGGGGCATGGCGCAACATTCGGAAGAAAGGCAAGGTTCCTTTTGGTAGGGTTAATAGCATGTCTTTTCCTCCTTTTGATGATTGGCTCAGAAAGAGGATCGAACTCACACATCTACCATTTCCTGGGGGTGATCCTTGGTATCCGGTGATTGAGGAGTCCCGTTCTTCTGTCAGTATGGAAGAGTTCCTGGAGATGAAGAGGGAGAGAGATCAGCTGCATGCAGAGAAGACTGAGTTGGAGATGAGTGTTGCTAGAATCCAAATGGCTAATCAGGAAATCAAAGGGAAAATAGAAGACCAGGATAAGAGACATGCTCTTGTGGTGAAGCGTTTTGAGATAGACACTGCTTATTATGGCAAGATCAGCCAAGCTTTAGAGTCATCCACGAAGGAGCACGACATTACCAAAGAGAAGTTGGCTAGAGCGTTGAAGGTTATTGAGGATGAGAAGAGAAGACAAATCCTTGTGAAGACTCAGAGGGAAGCTAGAGCCAAAGTCCTTACCACAGAATGGGAAGCGGAGAAAGCGAAGATTATGGCTGAGAGAGATCATTATCTTGCTGAGAGGGACCATTATTTCCGACATATGAAGATTCACCAGAAGGAGGTGGGAAGACTGCAGCAGGAGAACACTGAGCTCAGGTTCGCCGTGAAGTTTACCAAATGGTTGATGATGCCGAGCCTTCTGTGGGACCTTCTTCAGTTTAGATTTTATCGCAGTTATTATCATGTGTTGAATTACCGTCAGGCATGTTGACGGAATTCATTTGCTTGTGTTTTCTTTCTAATTCTGGAGAATTGTACTTGATTTGTATCGAGCCTGGTGTATGACTTTTGCACGTGTAGTGCACTTTTGATATACAGTGGTTATTGTCATTCAGTGATTGATCTTCAAAGCTTAATTTGCTTTTCTGTGCACACTCACATAACACACACATGGTCGGGTGATATCTTCGCTAAATCATAATTCTTTGCTCTGTATGGTGAAACCAGACGATTGATGTCAGAATGTGGTTGTCGAATTATTATCTGTCTCAATGAAACCAGGATCGAAAGACAGAGTGTTCCTCATATGGATAGACATTGCATTCATGCGTGAGTCATAATAACCTGTCTTCTGTTTTGCAGGTGTCAGTTTCTAACATGTTTGATTGACTCAGGAACGATGAATCCACCCAACGCTGATATTCTCGAGCTGAAAGAGAAGATGAGTGAGTTGATCAGTGTCATGCAAGAGTTCGCCTTGGGGCAGAAAGAAATCGCCGAGAAGGTGGAGAGGATTGAGAGCTGGCTGAAGATGGGGAAGATACAAGGAAATGCTTCGTCGTCTGGAGTAAAGAAGCCCTTTGGCGATGGTCAGTGCGAGAAGGAGGTTGAATCAAGTGATGTGTCTGCCCAAAGGGGACGCGGTAGGGATCGTTATCACCCGTATGCTGCTACAGTAACGATTCCTGCTGGTAATCAATCTGTACGACAGCAACAACAACCACCTCAAGAGAGAACACAGAGAGCTGGGTGCCAAGCAAGAAGAAGGATGACTGATCATCAGTTTGATAAGCCACCCATGGCGTATGCTCTTCTGTTTAAGAGATTGAAGGATTTTGGGTTGGTTCAGCCGAGGACGTTGGCTCCGGTAGGACCAGACCAAAGGCTTGCAGGTTACAATGAGAACATCAAGTGCGAGTTCCATTCTGGTGCACCCGGGCATAGCATTGAGGGTTGTAAAGCTTTTAAGCATGTCATTCAAGATTTGGTGGATTCTAAAGCCATCAATTTTGCACCGACACCGAATGTTAATGCTAACCCCATGCCGGTGCATGGTCTTATGGGGGTGAACGTGATGTCAGAGGATAAGAGAAAAATGGAGGTGACAGATGTGAATCAGTTGAGGACTCCAATGTCTGTGGTCAACAGGCATCTAATGAAGAGTGGAGTTTTCCCTAGTTATGATAATTGTTGTGCTTCCTGCACTGTCACTGCGAATGGATGTGTGATGTTGAGGGAGACGATTCAGAGAATGATGGATGGGGGACGTCTCCGGTTTGAGAAAGTTGATTGGGGGGAAGAAGATATCTTTGTCAACCAACTGTCATCATTCAAATATGTGGAAATGGATGGTGAAATATGGGAAACACCGAGCTAGGCATTCGAAACCGTCAAGGTGGAGAATGTTGTTTTTGTCAAAGAAGAGAAGAAGTCGTCCATTTCTTCGTATAAGCAGGCCGCCGAGGTGGTAAAGAGCGGAGAAGCCCCAGGTTGGGGGAGGATGATTGATATCGCCGCCAAAGAAGATAGGTTTGGGGTTGGTTATCAATCGGGCCAGGGCTCGTCTGGACAGAGTAGAGTACGTCGTCAACCATTCACGTTCACTAGTGCTGGAATGCTGGATCCAGATCGCATCTGTGCGGTGGGTGAAGAGATCGACAGTGACTGTGAGCTTGATCAGTGGATAAAACCGTGCGTACCAGGGATGGAGATCCAGAACTGGAAGGCCGAAAAGATCATTATTGTCACTCTATGGGAAGAGTAATATTTCTTGTTTTTCAATTCTGTCTGCATGAAAGCCATACGTTTTTCCCGAAACGTAATGGTTCATTGTAAGGGCCACCTCATGTGTTTCATTTTGCAACATTTTGCATCAGTAATAAATGGATGTTTTTCACATTAAAAGCGGTGTTCCCTGTTTCTCATTTATTTTTGCAGTTTAAAAATAACAATAAAAATGGCAATGTTTATTTTCATTTTTATTTCCTTTTGATTGGCTTCGTTCCGACTTTTGTATTCTCCGGATCTCATTGATAACAATCCTGTTACACCCTCATATGACTTCGACAATCCGATCTATCATGCCGAAGAAGAAGGCGAAGAAGATTGTGAACTGCCGGAGGAATTAACCAGAGTGTTGAAACCAGAGGAGAAGGTGATTCGACCGCAGGAGGAACGAGTTGAGCTTGTTAACCTGTGTACCGAGGAGGTCAGGAAGGAAGTGAAGGTTGGGGCCGCCTTGGAGGCGAGTGTCAATAGAGGAGGTGATGCCATTCGGTCTCAAGAATGCCGGTGCAACGTATCAAAGAGCCATGGTGACTTTGTTTCATGATATGATTCATCGTGGAATCGAATCCTATGTTGAGGACATGATAGCAAAGTCCCAGACAGAAGAGGGGCATCTGGTAGATCTGGCCAAGTTGTTTGACCAGTTGAGACAGTTCAGACTGAGGTTGAATCCGAATAAGTGCACTTTTGGAGTGCGGTCCGGAAAGTTGCTGGGGTTTATTGTGAGTGAAATAGGAATCGAGGTTGATCCTGCTAAAGTAAAAGCAATACGAGAAATGCCTGAACTGAGAATAGAAAAAGAGGTTCGTGGTTTCTTAGGTAGATTGAACTACATTTCACGGTTCATATCTCATCTAACAGCCACGTGTGAACCTATATTCAAGTTGTTGAGAAAAGATCAAACGGTCAGGTGGAATAATGATTGCCAAGCGGAATTTGAAAAGATAAAAGAATATTTGCAGGAGCCTCCGATTCTGATGCCTCCTGTGGAGGAACAACCGTTAATTCTGTACTTGACGGTCCTCGAGGGGTCTATGGGGTGCGTACTGGGGCAGCATGATGAGTCTGGTCGAAAAGAGCATGCCATCTATTACCTTAGCAAAAATTTTACCGACTGTGACACAAGATATTCACTGCTTGAGAAAACTTGCTGTGCTTTGGCCTGGGTTGCTCGCCGACTGAGACAGTATATGCTGGTTCATACCACTTTATTGATTTCCAAGATGGATCCGATCAAGTACATTTTTGAGAAGCCAGCATTGACCGGACGGGTTGTGAGGTGGCAAATGATTTTAACTGAATATGATATCCAGTATACCTCTCAGAAAGCGATCAAGGGGAGTGTATTGTCTGATTACCTCGCCCAACAACCCATTGAGGATTATCAACCGATGAAGTTTGAGTTCCCTGATGAAGACATCATGTTTCTCAAATCGAAAGATTGTGAGGAACCGATCCCGGAGGAGGGGCCTGACCCTGAATCCGAATGGATTCTGATGTTTGATGGGGCCGTTAACGTGAATGGTAGTGGAGTTGGTGCTGTTTTGGTTACGCCGAAAGGATCCCATATTCCTTTTGCTGCCCGGCTAACATTTGAATGCACCAACAATGTGGCCGAATACAAAGCTTGCATCTTGGGTATTGAAGAGGCGATTGATTTGCGGATCAAGAACCTTGTCATCTATGGAGATTCAGCTTTGGTTGTGAATCAGGTTAACGGGAAATTGTATACGCATCATTCTCATTTAATTCCATACCGACACTATACGAGAAGATTGCTGACGTTTTTCACCAAGGTGGAATTGCGCCATGTGCCGAGAGAAGAGAATCCTCTGGCTGCCTTAATTAAGGTACAGTGGTGGAATCAGTTCCCCAATGTTGAGGTGGGACGTCTGGATAGACCGGCTTATGTGTTTGCTGTTGAAACAGCGCCTGATGATGAAAAGCCGTGGTATTTTGATATCAAGCGCTATCTGGAAACCCAGGAGTATCCTGAGGGAGCATCTAAAAAGGACCGAAAGACTCTGAGGAGGTTGGCCATGGTGTTCTATCTGAATAAGGATGGGGTTTTGTACAAGCGGAATTTTGATTGGGTTTTGCTCAGATGTGTTGATGACAGAGAAGCAAGCCAATTGATGAAAGAGGTTCATGAGGGGTCATTCGGTACCCATGCCAGTGGGAATGCAATGGTAAAAAAGCTACTGAGGGCTGGTTATTATTGGATGACAATGGAGGCCCAGTGTTTCAATTTCGTGCGGAAATGTCATAAATGCCAGATTTATGCTGACAAGGTGCACGTGCCTCCAAATCCGTTGAGCTTAATGTCGTCTCCGTGGCCGTTTTCTATGTGGGGCATTGATATGATCGGAAAGATCGAGCCTACGGCTTCGAATAGGCACCGGTTCATATTAGTGGCTATCGATTACTTCACCAAGTGGGTGGAAGCAGCCTCTTATGCAAATGTGACGAAACAGGTTGTGGCCAGATTCCTCAAGAGGGACATCATTTGCAGATATGGGGTTCCTGAGAGAATCATTACTGATAATGGTTCTAATCTGAACAACAAGATGATGGCAGAACTGTGTCGGGAATTCAAAATCGAGCATCACAATTCTTCTCCTTATCGTCCGAAGATGAATGGGGCGGTCGAGACAGCTAATAAGAATATAAAGAAGATTGTGCAGAAGATGGTCGTGACCTATAAGGATTGGCACGAGATGTTGCCGTTTGCATTGCATGGATATCGAACCTCGGTGCGTACATCTACTGGGGCAACACCTTTCTCACTCGTGTATGGAATGGAAGCCATGCTACCGGTTGAGGTTCAGATTCCGTCGTTGAGAGTCCTGATGGACGTGAAACTGGAAGAGGCTGAATGGGTAAGGACCCGGTACGAAGAGTTGAGCCTGATTGAGGAAAAAAGGCTGGCAGCCATTTGTCATGGGTAGTTGTACCAGCAGCAAATGAAGCGCGCTTTTGACCGGAAGGTGCGACCTTGGGTATATCACGTGGGAGATATGATGCTGAAAAGGATCCTTCCTCCTCAAAACGATCGTAGGGGCAAGTGGACACCCAATTATGAAGGCCCATTCGTGGTCAAGAAGGTTTTCTCTGGCGGAGCCTTGTTGTTGACGACCATGGATGGCGAGGATTTTCCATCCCCTGTGAATGCGAACGCAGTTAAAAAATACTTCGTATAAGAGACCTGCTGGACGAAAAGAATAAATAGTCCAGGAAAAAATGGGCATCCCGGCGAACCAAAGAAAAATGAAAAAGGTTCGGGCAAAAATTAGGGATAAAAAGGAAAAAACTGTACACCCGGCAAGTTGAAAACCCCACAAGGGCGACTTGGGAAAAAAATGGTATCCCGGTGGACTGAAAACCCGAAAGGGCGGTACAGGCAAAAGAGGGATTGAAACGAACAACTGCGTCCAGCATGATCGTTTGTACTTTGGATATGACATGGATAATCCCTGGCAGGGATCAGTTGGAAGCGTCTTGGTCAGAAGGCGGAAAGCACGGAGAGTCTTGAGGACATATGGGGTGTAACCGAGTTGGAACTCGATGAGATCACGGTTTCACATTGCCATTAGGATATATTTTTCCTTTTGTGCGCAATTACCTCTTTTCAGGAATTGCTTCCTGTGTATTGCTCAGTTTTGAGCCACCTTTTTTCAATCAATAAAATGCATATTCAGTCAAATAATTTTGTTTTTGTTTTCATTACCGCTTTGATTGCAAAAACATCCGTTTATTTTGATAAAGAATATTTGCATTTTTAGACATACAGGTCCCTTCCAATGCATGTTCATAAGATTGAAAGCCTGAAATCTTATTTGGAAGGTTGAGTGACCTAGGTGTTGAAATTTTGGCACGCCTGGGGCACGTTTTTATCTAACGATCTCTTTTGCAGGTGCTGTTAGATATTTTCACTCACTTGCAGGTTGTGATGTGAAGCCTTTTGACAAAAGATCCCCGTGGAGTCCAATCAGGGACGAGGAATGGAGGAACGGTGAAAAGACGACGGAAAAACGTGCGACGATCCTGGAGGATTAATCAAGAAGACTCTTCAAAGTCTGAAGAATTGGAAAGTTGATACCAATTTGAGGGGTTCGATCTCCATAGAGTACGGAGAAGTCAAGAATACAAGGTGATGAATCAGAAAAGTCCAGACGAGTCTGGGAGCTCTCAAAAGTGGAAAGCTGACACTATGGTTAGATAGTGAATGCCAGTGTTCGACGAGTCGACAGGGGTTCCGTGTTAATATTCCGTATTTTCCCTAGCAGGTTCGAGATTGTTATCTCCCCAGCAGGTTCGAGATCGGTATTTCCTCGGCAGCCAGGTCAGAAGGTTGTTGTTTCCCCTAACATGATGGAGCTTGTTAGTTCCCCAGCAAGTCGAAGATTGTTGTTTTCCCCGCAGAGTGCGTTGATAGCTGTTTCCCTAGCGAAGTCCCCAAGCGGATCGGGTTCGATGGAGTTCATCCCTGTTGAGGGTTGTCCTTTCCCCAGCGGCAGTGCTATTCCCCCAACAGGGTGGAGATTGGAGTGATAGCAAGTTCCTCATCAGAGTGCCTCGAGCTTCCCAGTAGAGTCCCTGAGGGGGATGCTTTTTATGCATTCATCATTTAGAAGCATATCATATTGCATAGTTAATTGCGTAGCATTTCCATGGTTATGGAGCATTACGCTAAAAAAATCATCATGCATCAGCATTGCAAGCATAAGCTAGTCTCAAGCCGTGGTTACCAATTGAGAATTGGTTTAGCTGGTTGGAAGATCAGCATCAGTATTGTAAGCATCAGTTATACTCAAGTCGTGGTTACCGTTTGAGATTTGGTTTCGCCGGTTGGTGAAGATGTTACTTAAGCCGTGGTTACCGTTTGAGAATTGGTTTAGCTGGTTGGAAGATCAGCATCAATATTGTAAGCATCAGTTATACTCAAGCCGTGGTTACCGTTTGAGATTTGGTTTCGCCGGTTGGTGAAGATGTTACTCAAGCCGTGGTTACCGTTTGAGATTTGGTTTCGCCGGTTGGTGAAGATGTTACTCAAGCCGTGGTTACCGTTTGAAAGTTTGGTTTCACCGGATGGTGAAGATGTTACTCTGAGGAGTTTAGCATCGTGACGTTGGGTCAATGGTATTCCCCAGTAGTGCGATACTGGAGGAGATTTCTGTCGTGCGAGATGGAAGTTGGAAGATGTTACTCTGAGTAGTTTAGCATCGTGACGTTGGGTCAACGGTATTCCCCAGTAGTGCGATACTGGAGGAGATTTCTGTCGTGCGAGATGGAAGTTGGAAGATGCTACTCTGAGGAGTTTAGCATCATGACGTTGGGTCAACGGTATTCCCCAGTAGTGCGATACTGGAGGAGATTTCTGTCGTGCGAGATGGAAGTTTGAAGGTGTTACTCTGAGGAGTTTAGCATCGTGACGTTGGGTCAACGGTATTCCCCAGTAGTTCGATACTGGAGGAGATTTCTATCGTGCGAGATGGAAGTTGAAAGATGTTACTCTGAGGAGTTTAACATCGTGATGTTGGGTAAACGGTATTCCCCAGTAGTGCGATACTGGAGGAGATTTCTGTCGTGCGAGATGGAAGTTGGAAGATGTTAGTCTGAGGAGTTTAGCATCGTGACGTTGGGTCAACGGTATTCCCCAATAGTGCGATACTGGAGGAGATTTCTGTCGTGCGAGATGGAAGTTGGAAGATGTTACTCTGAGGAGTTTGGCATCGTGACGTTGGGTCAACGGTATTCCCCGGTAGTGCGATACTGGAGGAGATTTCTGTCGTGCGAGATGGAAGTTGGAAGATGTTACTCTGAGGGGTTTAGCATCGTGACGTTGGGTCAACGGTATTCCCCAGTAGTGCGATACTGGAGGAGATTTCTGTCGGGCGGAGATGGAAATGATAATCAAAGGTGTTCCGGGGTTCAAGAAAAGCAAAAAAAATATAATAATCCCCAGCGGAGCGCAAATTGTTCGTTTGTTCTTGGTATTCAATCACTCTTCACCCTGATCATCTGAAAGCCGAGGCTGTTCATATCGACAGGTTCATAGTGGATTGAATAGGGGCAGCTGTAACACCTCAAAATTTGCCCTCCTCTCCTTGGGACTAGTTTAGCATATTGCATCTTATATTTAGGACATTAGGCATTTGCATATTGCATATCATGTGAATAATAAGCAATTCGTCCTCTAATGTCTTGTTCAAGAAGATGGAGGTGGTATGTGGTTCAAGCCTGGGGGTCTTATTGAATTGATGATCAACCATCTGAGGGTTTGCAGTGCATTGGGGTTTCTTGATCCTTCAAAGGTTGAGCAGTGTCTTGATTGCAAGGGTATATTACCATCATCATGGTTATGTCATCCTCAAGGGCTCCACTGTGCATGCTCAAGTTCCTTGGGATTAGGGTTTTGACCTCTGGTCAACCCTAATCAATGCATTCTCCCAGTCAGGGTTTATCAAGGAGATGAGGTATTTGTTGATGATGAAGATCACATCGTTATGTGGAGATCTTATATGGGCTAGAGGTTTCATTTCTGAGCCATTTCCTCAGGTGGTTGAGGCTCAAAGTCCACAGTGCATTTTCAAGTCATCTGGGGCCCATAAAAGTCAACAGAAAGTCAACTGAGGGCTAGGAGGTAGAGAAATGGTTGGAGGCATTTCATTCATGTCCGAAAGAGGTTTATTCATCATGTCAAACATCAATCTTGAAGATTTTGAAGCCATATCAAAAGTTTCCCAAAATGGAAAGTGACCTGTAATTGAAAGTTTCCAAAACTGGCAAGTTTTTGGACCACATTAAAATTGACTTTCCAACATCAAATAAGCTTCAAATGAATTTTTGTCCAACATGAAAGTTGAAGATCTTTCTCTCCCATTTCAAAAAAGTCCAAGATCATGGGCATCTGATGAATGGTTGAGAAGTTATGAGCAAATGATCACCAAGTGTGCATGAAACTTCAAAGTGCCATAACTTTTGACTCAAAACTCCAAATGAAGCCACTCTTTTTGAAATTTTCTTCTCATGACCTATGCTTTCCAAATCTATCATTGCATTGCCTGAAAAAGGTTCACATAATCATGTGCTCATTCACATGCATTTTGGAGGGAAATTGGGGAATTTAAATTTGGTGCAAGCTACAAGCATAATTCCAATCCCATTGTGTTTATTAGGTGATTTTGAGTTAAATTGGATGCTAGCATGCTACTGTTCACGTCCAAATTAGGCAATGCACCACACTTTTCAAAATTTGCAAAACACCTCTCATTACACTAATCTTAATTAACCAAGTTCATTTGACAGCTATTAGGTCCGAGTTCCTGACTCCCTTTTAGTCTGTGTGTTCACCCTTTTTCTTTTTCACCTTTTGTTTTTTGGTGTGTGTTTGCTTTGCATGACTTTTAGGCTCGAGTTCCAGACTCCCTGTTAGCTTGTCAATTTGATGACCTTTTGGTGTCTGTTTGGAGTCGGATGTAAGACCAACGATTGGCATTCGATTTCCCGTTTGTGTTTATTTGTTTGGAGTCTGATGTAAGCCCAGCGATTGGCATTCGGTTTCCCGTTTGTGTTTGTTTGTTTGGAGTCTGATGTAAGCCCAGCGATTGGCATTCGGTTTCCTGTTTGTGTTTCTTTTGTTCGGACTCGGACGTAAGACCAGCCATTGGCAGTCTGTTTCCATTTGTGTGTTCCTTTCGACGTCTCAGCGTCTTTGTGTTGTGTTTTGTTTCGGCGTGCGTTAGCCGAACTACGGCAGCTCTGATTCTCATTCCAGATGAGATACGTAGGCATAGGATGCGATATCCTAGCGAGCCCGTTTCCCATTTCCCCGAACTACGTCGACTCTGATGTTTGTTTCTGACGAACTACGTAGGCCCAGGATGCGACATCCTGCCGAGTCCCCTTCCTCTGTCTTCCTTCACCTGTGTTATTCCAGTGTGTGTGCATTCTTTTTGAGCAGTTATTCAGCAACCTTATTCTATTCTTTTGAGCGTGGATCCCGTCGAGTACGACGGACGTGAGGCGTGCTAATACCTTCCCCTTGCGTAACCGACTCCCATACCTTATAATCTCCGGTCGTAAGACCATTCCTTTCCAGGTTTACTTCGAGCGTTTCCTTTCCCTCCTTTGGAATAAATAACGCACGGTGGCGGCTCTGTTTTGTGTCTTTTCCCGCCGGTTGTTTTTCGCGTTACGACAGTCAAGATGCAGCTACTTGCCAAATCCCTAATTTTTGCCTAGATTTCCCCAGGATGAGGTACTCAATCTAGCGGGATACAAATATTCATTTTTTGTGTCTCTAACTTTTGCCTGGACCGCCCTTTCGGGTTTTCAATCCACCGAGACGCTCATTTTTGCCTAAGCCTCCCTTTCGGGTTTTCAACTTAGTGAGCTATTCTATTTTTATTTTTTAGGGGAAGTATTTCTTGACTGCATCTGAATTCACACGACGAGTGAAATCTTCCCCATCCATAGTTATAAGTATCAAAGCACCGCCTGAAAAGGCTCTCTTAACAACATATGGACCTTCATAGTTTGGAGTCCACTTGCCCCTAGAATCAGGCTCGAAAGACAAGACTTTCTTGAGCACAAGGTCACCTTCTCGGAACACACGAGGCTTGACCTTCTTATCAAAAGCTTTCTTCATTCTCTGCTGATATAACTGACCATGGCACATGGTAGTCAATCTCTTTTCTTTTATCAAGTTCAATTGGTCATAACGATTCTGAACCCATTCAACATCAGTCAACTTGGCTTCCATCAAGACTCTCATTGATGGGATCTCCACCTCTACTGGGAGTACAACCTCCATGCCATAAACAAGAGAGAAAGGGGTTTCCCCTGTTGAAGTGCGGACAAACGTACGATATCCATGCAAAGCAAATGGCAACATCTCATGCCAGTCTTTGTATGTGACAACCATCTTTTGGATAATCTTCTTGATATTCTTATTAGCAGCTTCAACAACCCCATTCATCTTGGGTCTGTAAGGAGAAGAATTATGATGGGCGATCTTGAACTCACTACACAGCTCTTTCATCATTTTGTTGTTCAAGTTAGATCCATTATCAGTAATGATCTTATCTGGCACACCATAACGACATATAAGCTGATTCTTGATAAACTTCACGACCACCTGCCTGGTCACATTTGCATACGAGGCCGCTTCAACCCACTTGGTGAAGTAATCAATTGTTACGAGAATAAATTTGTGTCTGTTGGACGCTTTCGGCTCTATCATGCCAATCAAGTCAATTCCCCACCTGGAGAAAGGCCAAGGTGATGAGATCACATTCAAAAGTGTCGGGGGAATATGGATCTTATCCGCATAGATCTGACACTTATGGCATTTCTTCACATATTTACAGCAGTCAGACTCCATTGTCAGCCAATAGTAGCCTGCTCTCAACATCTTTCTAGCCATGGCATGTCCATTGGAATGAGTACCAAATGAACCCTCATGGACCTTAGTCATCAACAGGTCTGCTTCGTGTCTATCCACGCATCTGAGCAGCACTATGTCAAAATTTCTCTTATAAAGCACATCGCCATTGAGGTAGAAACTTCCTGATAATCTCCTCAGAGTCTTCCTATCTTTCACAGATGCCCCAGGCAGATAAACCTGGTCCTGAAGGAAACACTTGATATCATGATACCATGGCTTATCATCTTTCACCTCTTCAACTGCAAATACATGAGCTGGTCTGTCCAAGCGCATCACAGTGATATTGGGGACTTCATTCCAAAGTTTTACCACAATCATCGAAGCCAGCGCAACAAGAGCATCCGCCATCCGATTCTCATCTCGAGGAATATGATGGAAGTCAACCTGAATAAAGAACGTTGAAATCCTCCTCGCATAATCCCTATATGGAATGAGACCAGGCTGATTCGTTTCCCATTCGCCCTTAATCTGATTGACAACGAGGGCCAAATCACCATAAACATCAAGGTGCTTGATCCTAAGATCAATGCATTCCTCCAATCCCATAATGCAGGCCTCATACTCAGCCATATTATTCGTGCATTTGAAAGTTAGCCTTGCTGTAAAAGGAATATGTGTGCCCTGAGGAGTAATAATCACTGCCCCAATACCATTTCCATACTGATTTACAGCGCCATCAAACACCATACTCCATCTGGAACCAGGCTCTGGCCCTTCATCGAGTGTAGGCTCATCACAATCTTTCATTTTCAAATACAGGATCTCCTCATCTGGGAAGTCATACTGAGATGACTGATAATCTTCAATCGGCTGATGTGCCTAGTGGTCAGCCAAGATACTACCTTTAATAGCCTTCTGAGCTTGATACTCAATGTCATACTCAGATAACAACATCTGCCAATGGGAAATCCTCCCTGTTAAAGCAGGCTTCTCGAAGATGTACTTGATTGGATCCATTTTGGATATCAACCAAGTCGTATGATTTATCATATACTGGCGTAAGCGCTTAGCAGCCCAAGCCAAAGCACATCATGTCTTCTCAAGCATCGAGTATCGAGACTCACAATCTGTGAACTTCTTGCTCAGGTAGTAAATAACATATTCTTTCTTTCCTGATTCGTCTTGCTGACCAAGGACACAACCCATTGAGTCTTCAAGAACAGTCAGATACATAATCAAAGGTCTCCCTTCCACAGGCGGAGACATAGTCGGAGGTTCGGACAGATACTCTTTAATACTGTCAAAAGCTTTCTGGCATTGCATGCTTTGTCTTTATTTCAAATTCTTTTTGTGCAAACTTTGTCTTTATTTCAAATTAGAAACCTAGGCATTATTATGCCTTTGACTTTTTTAAAATATTTTCATTAATACTCATTGTGAATAAATCTTAATTCAACTTTGACTTCTCTTTGTAAATAAATCTAACTTGTAAAAACAACTCACTTCAAGTTGATTTTTGTGGTTCCAATGGCCACCTTTGTAAAAAAACTTTTCATAAACATTAGCCATAGGTTTGAGTTATCATAGTGGTTGATGTAAACCTCACCTCATCCTTAGTGGTTGGATTATAAGCCTTCCATGCTTATTATAGGTTTAACCCCTCACTAGCATGTTGAACCCTTCCTCACATGGTGGATTGTTGGTTTAGGTTGAGTTTTCTCCCTTTGATAATAAAATACCTTAAGGCTTTTTACAAATCAATTCACCAATCTTTGAGATTTTTACCCTGAACTACGAGGTTTTGGTCCTACCTTTGTGATGGTACGTAGGCAATGGGTTTATCCATTCAAACAACAAAATTGTAAATATAATCTATTTCTTTTCTCATCCCTCCAATCTTTTGAACATATTTTTCACAAATACCAACCTACAACACACATTTGCAAAAAGAGGTTCCCTTAGAGTACTAAGGATGTTTTGGGTGCGTAAAACCTTCCCATTTCATAACTAACCCCCTTACCTAGATCTCTGACATTTTTATTAGTTTTTGATTTGATAAAACTTCTTACTTGGCTTTTGTTCACTTTTTAGCCTTTCCTTTGGACAAATAAAAGTGAGGTGGCGACTCGAATTGTATGTTTACTTTTGGTTCAGTCAATAAACCATAAGGTAACGAATACCCCGCTACAGAAAAGTGGCAACTCTGTTGGGGAGTTGATGAGCCTCAGTGGGTTTAGCCTACTTTTTGCTTGTATGTGTTGTATGTTTATATTTATTGGTGACATATTTTTGTGTAAATTTGGGATGACTGTATTGTTTGTAATGTATGAATTGCTTGATATATTCATTGCTTGTATGCTTGGTGGTTTCTTGTGAGATGAGTTCTATACCCGAACTCGAGTGCACTTATGATAGAAGAATAGCATAGTCTTGTTGACTTGTGTGGAGTTATTCCTTAGCAAGTTGACTTGCAAGCCCATTCACTTAGTGGAGGTCTTGTTGGGATGAATAATGTCACACGAGTAGTTGTGGTTAGGCATTACTCTTTCCAATATAAATCTTAGAAGCCAAGAACCTTAAATACCTAGCCCATCTTGGCCTATTTTAGGACGTAGTGCGAAGGTCGTTCAAGTGTAAGATTTGATACGATTGTTACACGATACTACACTCATAAGAGTCTCTCTTGAGAATATTTTTGGAATACGAGTAGTCCTTTTATCTGATAATATCTGAAAGATGAGATGATGACTATGGGGACCTTTTTAGAACATGATTCTCAGGTTTAACCATAGTACACTCCCTTTGGGTGGTTCTTAACCAAGACTCCATGCTCGTGACTTACAATAAACCCTTGATTCGCGGTTGATCTGTTCTCGTATATCCTCAATATCAATGGAACTTGGGTGTTGATAAGGTGTAAACCATAATCCACCAAAATGGATGATTGATATTGATGATAACGAGAGCCATCCCGTGACCTTTGTGTGGTGTGACTTGCTTGATCCTTGAGTGTGGTTGTTACATCCATGAATTCATGCATTCATATGCATTCATATCATCAACAATGAAAATCTTCAAGGAACTTAAGAGGTCTATTTGCAAATTTTTAGACATGGATAAGCAAAGAAGGAATACGAAGAAGTACAGTTTCAGACAATCCGACTTGAAAGAGTTAAGGAGTTTGACATCTTATGTATTATAGCCTTTGGAGTTCAAAGCTCGCTATGTGAAGCTCTTGTCTATTCTTTCTACCCAGGTAGATGAAGGTCTGATGAGTGTGTTAGTGCAGTTCTACAATCCTCTGTATCGGTGCTTCACTTTTCCGGATTTCCAGCTTCTTCCTACACTTGAGGAGTATGTCTATCATGTGGGTATACCTATTATAGATCAGTTTCCGTTCAGTGGTTTGGAGAGGGTTCCGTCTTCTCAAGAGATTGCTGACATGCTTCACATAGATGTATCTGACATTGTTGCTCATATGACTACCAAAGGTGGAATTCAAGGTCTCCCATCTGATTTTCCCATTGCCCAAGCTACTTTGTTTGGGAAGGCCATGAGTGAGGACGCCTTTGAAGACATATTTGTACTTCTCATCTATGGACTAGTGTTATTCCCCAACATCGACAATTTTGTGGATGTGAACGCTATTAGGATTTTCTCTTCTCTTAATCCCGTTCCGACTCTGTTAGGTGACACTTATTTCTCTTTGCATATGAGGAATGAAAAAGGTGGTGGATCCATTGTGTGTTGTTTGCCTCTGTTGTATAAGTGGTTTATTTCACACTTGCCTCAGACGCTCGCTTTCAAGGAGAATAAGGGATGTCTACGGTGGTCCACGAGAATTATGTCTCTCACTAATGATGATATCTTTTGGTATAATCGTGTGTATGATGGAGTTCAGATTATTGACTCTTGTGGTGAATTCTCCAATGTACCTCTTCTTGGTACATGTGGTGGAATTAACTACAACCCTGTCTTGGCTCGCCGTCAGCTTGGGTTCCCCTTAAAGGATAAACCTAACAACATTCTGTTGGAAGGTGTGTTCTTTCAAGAGGGTAAAGATCCCCAGAACTTGAAGGATAGGATGGTCCGCGCCTGGCGCTGGGTTCATAGGAAGGGAAGGAAGGAGCTTGGTCCGAAGAATTGCATTGCTTTGGAACCTTACACCACTTTGGTGAGGAAGAGAGCCCTTGAGTACCGCATGCCATATGATTATCCGAGACCTACCCCTATGGTTATGGTTGGGCCTTCAACCCTCCTTAACCAAGAAGTAGAGGAGTTGAGAGATGAAGACCGGTCGCGTGCTTGGGTTCGTGAGCAAGAGGATTTGCTTCAGCAACTCAAAGATAAAGATGCAGTGATAGAATTTCTAGAGCATCAGATTTTTGATGTGCCTGATGATGTGGTTACTTCTCTTCTTCCTCAGTCATCCAGGTTCTGGAAGAGGAAGTATGATCGACTCGCCAAAGAGAAGGCCGATATGGAAGCAAATTATGAGAGGGAGATGAAGAGGCTTCGTGCAGCTTATCTTCCGATCTCGAGAGCTTTGGACGATTGTTTCTAGGGCTCCATGTCGCATCCGCGAAAAACAACCGGCGGGAAAAAACAAAACAAACAGAGCCGCCACCGTGCGTTATTTATCCCAAAAGAGGGAAAGGAAACGCTCGAAGTAAACCTGGAAAAGACATGGTCTCGCGACCACAGAGAGATGGGATCGGGAGTCGGTTATGCGAAGGGAAGGTATTAGCACCCCTACGCATCCGTCGTACTCGACGGGATCCACGCTCAAAAGAATAGAAGAAAGGTTGCTAAACACTGCTCAAAAGAATGCACACACACACTGGAAACAACACAGATGGGAGAAGAGGAGAACAGGCTCGCTAGGTTATCGCATCCTATGCCTACGTATCTCATCTGGAATGAGAATCAGAGCTACCGTAGTTCAGCTCACGCACGCCAAACAAAACCCACACAGGAAGCCGACTGCCAATCGCTGGACTTATGTTAGACTCCACACAAACAGGCAAACATGGAAACCGAATGCCAATCGCTGGACTTACATCAGACTCTGAACCAACAAACACACACAGGAAACCAACTGCCAATCGCTGGACTTACGTCAGACTCCACACAAACAAACACCAACAGGATACGGAATGCCAATTGCTGGTCTTACATCCATCTCCTAACCCACTCAAGAAGGTTAACCAACAGACAAGTTAAGAGGGAGTCGGGAACTCGAGCCTAATAATTGTCAAGCAAACACACACAAAAGAAAAAAAAGGGTGCCCGGAGAGATCTCGTACGATCTCCTGCCTACGTACCTCATCTGGTATGAGGATCAGGGCGACGTAGTTCCCCTTAACAGGGGAGAAACTTCTAACCTAACCAGAGACTGGGAAATGACAAACTAGAAAGGAGACTGACTCGAGCCTAATAGTTATCATGAAATCCACAATGGTCTTAAGTTGAGGTTTCTATCTAACTTGCACAGGCAGCAAGCTATCCTAAACAACACAAGCAAACACATACAAGCACAAAAGGCAAGCACACACACTATATGCACACAATTGGGCTCATACAAGGTTAGGCTGTGAGACACAAGCCAACTGGAATCGGGTGTAGTTAGCTCTTAACCCTAACATTGAGAGTTAGGGTGAAGCAGATGAAATGGGAAGTGAGGGTAAGACCCCACGGCTCTTATCCCTGGCCTGGGAGAGCTTCAGACAAATGAAAGTGTGGGAGTTCAGAATGTAGGAACTCTTCTCCACATATGACTGACACAACAAAGATCTTGGGTTAATATCCACAATGCATCAACACAAGGTGTGAGCAAAGTGGATGACACACTGAATAGCAGGAGATGGACTACACATCTCTTTTATCTGCCAATTGCCTTATCAAAGGACTTTTCCTGCTTGGCACAAAAATAAACATTCACAAACATTGCCTCTTAAGGAGGGCTTCAGACAGGTGCCTGCCCACATAACAGGACAGGTCTTCCAGACTACATGAAGTCAAAGAGTCATACCTCACTGGTTAAGCAACCAAGCAAAAGCAAGTTCAAATTGAACTTAAGCAACTAATGCACCTGTGGAAACATCACACAAGTCAATTCAACTGTACAGACAAACAGACAATCATGAATATCAAACAGTCAAACCCAATGAGCAAAGGCATAAGCCAATAAGTCAAACTCAAATGATTTAACAACCCTACAAAACACACAATGTTAGTAGTCAAAAGTAAACATCAATGGCTCAAGTGATAGAGCATCATCAACTATGTAACTTGAATGCGCAAACTGAAATCAAAGCTCAAACATAAGCAACCAACCACTAGGTCAAGGCCTAAGGTCAAAGATGGAGAAAAAATCCAAAACAGAAGCTGAAAATTGACATGAATCAACTCCATTCAATCAAGAACACAATCCAAAAGGTCTCACATCCATATCAATTACCAAATTCATTTCATGAACCAAATATGGCAAGGTATGCAAATTGTGACCACATTGTGACATCAGAATGAACAAATGCACATTACATCAAAAATGATTCAAATAATTTTGGCAAAATTCATGAGTAAACAGGACATACAACATGATCATCACACAAAAAATTAGAGCATTTGGACATCAATAAGCATGGTAATCACATTGCATAAGTCAAGGCAAGCATAACAAGCACATGTGTGACACCAATTGTCACACCAACTTAGCATAGGCATAAAACAGAAATGAATCATGGTAAAAACCTCAAACCAAATCCAAAACAACATTCAGCATGTCTAGAAATAGTGTGCAAAATTTCACAAGCATTGGATAATCCACAAGCATTTCACAATCAAATGAAGATCAAGGCAATTCAAAAGCTCAAATGTGACCATCCAGAATGAAAAATCTCAATTAAACCAGAAATGATCCCAAAAATTCCACCAAAAATCATGCTCATTCACAACATTCATATCAAGCATCATACAAAAAATCACATCAATTGGAATTTATTTGGCATGGCAAATTCATCAATCAAGTTGAATATCTCAAGGTGTGACACAAATTGTCACACCTAACTTAGAAAAATCATAAAACAGAAATGACACGTGATAAAAATACCAAATCAACACCATAATTTCAAGCCATGAGTGTAGTTTCAACATGTAAAATTTCATGAGTATTGGATAAAATCTCAGCATTTCACAAAAGATATGGCAAGGCAAGGTCATGAATGGACACATGTACACAAACCCTAGCACCAAATATTTTCCAGCCATGCACAATTTATGAATTAATCATCAAAACAAACTAGACAAGAAATGTGACACAATGCAAAAAACCACATATTTTTTGGATCATTATTTGATTTGTTATGAATTTTCAAAGGTGGTGAAAAATTAAAAATATGATAAAGCAAGCCATGGAAATGAATGGAGGGAAATAGAAAAAATTGCAAGTCCAAGCTGACGTGTGCTTGGTCAAACGCGTCTGGACCAGTCATTTGGCAAGCGTGGTACCTATTTGGACCAATCAGACGTATGCATGGCAAAAAAACATTAACCAATCACGTTGCAGCCCTAATCTAACACATGAGCCACACTTTTTTGTTCTCTTAAGGATCTAAAACTGTTGCCTAAAGCCTGGATCATCTTCTTCATCACATACGCGCATGAACAGTGAACAACTTCATGCATCAAGAACAATTATTCCAGAAATTGAAATTAAGCATATCAATAGGTAGATCATTCATCATAGATCACGAATCAAGGCATGGCTAAGTCTAAATCATCACATACAAAGAGAATCGAAGCCATGAACAATTGCACATGAAACTTTAAATTGCCATAACTCGGCCAAACATGCATGGATTTCAATGATTCAAAGCTCAGATTAACTAGCATTGCAAGATCTACAACAATAGCATAATAATTTCAAGAGATAAAGAGATCGAATTTGTGACCTCTTGATGTGCAGAATTGGAATTCGTGTGTTTCTGGCCTTGCAATGCTCCAAAAGTCTTCTTGAATGCTTGTACAAGTGTTTGGAATAGAGATCGAAGTTCAACTGCTCTTGAATCCAACAGAATTTTGATTTGCCATTGTTGCTTCAAAGCTTTAATATGCTTCAATGATGCACGATTTCCTTTGGTTCCTCCTTCAATCTTGCTCCATGATGCTTCCAGGTGATGAATTGATCAAGAGAAGTGGATTGTGTTTGAAGAAATTGAGAAAAATTTGGAGAGAAAGTGAGAGAGAATTTTGAGAAAATGGATCAAGATCTGAAATTATGAGTTGTTGTTTTAAGAATCAGTTAGGGTTTTGCTATTTATATGCTATGCTAAACATGCTTAATTATGCCTAAACCAAATGCTAATGAAAATGGATTAAGTTTGGAGGTGTTTTGCAAAATTGAGCTTTCACCCTTATGCATGGAAATCATGGATGAACAGTACACGAAAATTATTGAATTTCACTTAAAACCATATTTTAAAATCAATGGTAATTGCCAAATGTTCAAATAATTCACCAATTTTGAATTTCATGTTTTCCCTCCAAAAATCCAAGATTTTGCAAATGATTATGTGATGATAATTGATGTAATGCAATGCAAGATTTTGAAACTAGAGGTCACGATGAGAATGTAGCAAAAAGAACCACTTGAATTGGCCTTTTGGTTTTAAAGTTATGTCCATTTGAAGTTCAATGTACACTTTGTCAAGTTTTGATCATATCTCCTTAACCACACATGAGAAATTGATGATCTTGGAATTTTTGGAAATGGGAGAGAAAGATCTACAACTTTCATGTTCAACAAAATTTCATTTGAAGCCTTCTTGATGATGTAATCTTGAGTTGAAAACCTTTCCATTTTTGGCAAATTCAAATTACAGGTCACTTACTATTTTTGGAAAGTTTTGTCCTGACTTTAAATTCTTCAATGTTGATGTTTGAAATGTCAAATGAGACTTGTTTGAACATGAATGAAGTATTTCTAATCACTTCCCACCTCCAAATCCAACAGTTGACTTGGCAGTTGACTTTTGCAGTTGATAGATGACTTGGTCATGCACATATGAATTTGAGCCTCAACCTCTTGATGAAATGGCACCAAAATGAAACCCTAGCTTATACAAGCTCAACAAAATCATATGATGGTCTCCACCTCATTAAAAACCTCATCTCCTTGAAAATCCCTGATTGGCATAATGCAACTGATTAGGGTTGACCAGAGGTCCAAACCCTAATCCCAAGGCACATGATCAGGCACAATGAACCTCTTGGTGAAGATAATACCATGATGATGGTGATGTATCAATCCAACCAAAAAAATGCTCAACCTCCTTGAGGAACTAAGAAACCCTAATTGAAGCACAAACCTCAGATGATTAGTGATCAATTCATGAAACCCTTAGCCTTGAATCTTTTAACCTCTTTATCTTCTGAGCAAGACTTAGGAAGATGACTTGCTTATTTCACATGATATGCAAAGATGTAATGCCTAATGTCCTAAAAATGAAATGCAATATGCTAAGTTAGTCCCAAGAGAGGAGGGCAAATTTTGAGGTGTTACAGTTGCCCCTATTCAATCCACTGTGAACCTGTCGATATGAACAGCCTCGGCTTTCAGATGATCAGGGTGAAGAGTGATTGAATACCAAGAACAGACGAACAATTTGCACTCTGATGGGAAATAATTAACAATGCCTGTCAGAATCGGCAAAGAAGCAATCTTGAAAGAAGAATCCGTCTGGTACGGAGAAAGTCGGCCTGAATACCGAAAAGAACGTTGACCTGAATACCAAAATAAATGGTAACACAGGAATAACCATGGCCTGAACACCGCATCCGCTGGGGATTATTATTATTATTATTTCTTTTACTTTTTCTTGAACCCCGAAACTTTCTAATTGATAATCCTTTTTTTTTGCTTTTCTTGAACCCCGAACAAATATTTTCGCGCGTATGATCCCCGATCACCGCATTTGAACCCCGACATCTTCATAGTAGTCTTATTTGCCAAACAATGAACCCCGCTCTCTAGTTGAACCCCAGTCGCCTGACGATAACTCGCGATCGCCATAGTGAACCCCGTTCTCCAGAAAACACCCCGTATCTCCTTTTCTCCATTTGGACCCCGCTCTCTAGAAAATGCCGCAACATTTCCCTTCCTCCATTTGAACCCCGTTCTCCGCTTTCTTGTGATAACTCCGCTGGCAACGCCGGAAATAACACCAAAACACCACTCTGATGGCGACATATCAGAGGGTACACCTTCACGAAAGGAAGGTAACATGTGCATCTCTTCCCCAGAAGACACCCATAACGACTTCTATCGGCCTCAGCCAAAGTCTAAGGTGACACATGATCAGAAGATAATCCTGAGGACCTCATCCCGGATATAATCTTCAACTCCAATCTCCGTTTGAACCCCGTTCTCCAGAAAATGCCGCAACACTTCCTTTTCTCCATTCTTCGATTTTCGCGCTGATCGCGTAACGTTCTTTGGTTTTATTTCCATCTCCGTCCGATAGAAAAATTTCCTCCAATATCGCACTACTGGGGAACATTGTTACTCCAATGTCATGATGCTGAACTCCTCAGAGTAACATCTTCCAACCTCCATCTCGCACGACAGAAATTTCCTCCAGTATCGCACTACTGGGGAACACGGTTGACCCAACACCACGATGCTAAACTCCTCGAAGTAACATCTTCACCATCCGACAAAACCGATTCTCAGGCGGTAACCACGGCTTGAGTAACCGATGCTTGCCATGCTGATGCTGATCTTCCAACTAGCGAAACCACTTCTCAAACGGTAACCACGGCTTGAGTAGCATCTTCACCCACTGGCGAAACCAAATCTCAAACGGTAACCACGGCTTGAGACTAGTTTATGCTTGCAATGATGATGCATGGTTTTTTTTAGCGCAATGCTCCATATTTATGGAAATACTACGCAATTCATTATGCAATATGCTATGATCTCTTAAATGATGCATGCATAAAAAGTATCCCCCTCGAGGGACACTCCTGGGGAGCTTGAGGCACTCTGCTGAGGAACCCGCCATCGCTCCAATCACCACCCTGCTGGGGAATAGCGTTGCTGCTGGGGAAAGGACCACCCTTACCAGGGATGACCTTCACTGAACCCGATCCACTCGGGGACTTCGCTGGGGAATAAACCACCAACGCATTCTGCGGGGAAAACAACAGTCTTTGACATGCTGGGGAACTAACAAGCTCCGCCATGCTAGGGGAAACAACTACCCACAGACACCTCCGCTGGAAATAGCAACCTTCAGGCCTGGCTGCTGAGGAAACACCGATCTAAAACCTGCTGGGGAGATAACCATCCCGACCCTGCTAGGGAAGACTCGGACCTTGAATCTGCTGGGGAGATAACAATCCCAACTCTGCTTGGGGAAATAAGGAAAGTCTGGCGCAGAACACCCGTCGACTCGTCGAACCTTGGTATTCAACAACCAAATCCAATGTCAGCTTTCCACTTTTGAGAGCTCCCAGACTCGTCTGGACTTTTCTGATTCATCACCTTGTATTCTTGACTTCTCCGTACTCTACGGCGATCGAACTCCTGGGATTCAGACAGACTTTCCAATCTCATACTTTGAAGAGTCTTCTTGATTAATTCTCAAGGATCGTCGTACGTCTTTCGCCGTCTTTTCACCATTCCTCAATCTCTTGTCCCTGATGGACTCCACGGGGATCTTTTGTCAAAAGCTTCACCTCACAACCTGCAAGTGAGTGAAAATATCTAACAGCCCCAACAAAAGAGATCGTTAGACAAAAACGTGCCCCAGGCGTGCCAAGATTTTAACACCTAGGTCACTCAACCTTCTGAATAAGATTTCAAGCTTTCAATCTTATAAACATGCATTGGAAGGGACCTCCATGTTTCGAAATGCAAAGATTCTTTATCAAAATAAACGGATGTTTTTTGCAATCAAAGCGATAATGAAAACAAAAACAAAATTATTTGACTGAATATGCATTTTATTGATTGAAAAGGTGCGGCTCAAAACCGAGCTATACAAAGGAAGCAATTCCTGAAAAGAGGTAATTGTGCACAAAAGGAAAAATCTATCCTAATGGCAATGTGAAACCGTGATCTCATCGAGTTCCAACTCGGTTACACCCCCTATGTCCTCAAGACTCTCCGCGCTTTCTGCCTTCTGAACAAGACGCTTCCGACCGATCCCTGCCGGGGATTACCCATGTGCCTTAACCAAAGCGCAAACGATCATGCCAGACGCAGTTGTTCGTTTCAATCCCTCTTTTGCCTGGACCGCCCTTTCGGGTTTTCAGTCCACCGGGATACCCTTTTTTGCCCAAGCCGCCTTTTCAGGTTTTCGACTTGCCGGGTGTACATTTTTTCTTTTTATCCCTAATTTTTGCCCGAACCTTTTCATCATCATTTTTTTTGGTTCGCCGGGATGCCCATTTTTGCCTGGACTATTTTATTCTTTTCGTCCAGCGGGTCTCTTTATACGAAGTATTTTTTAACTGCGTCCGCATTCACAGGGGATGGAAAATCCTCGCCATCCATGGTCGTTAACAACAAGGCTCCGCCAGAGAAAACCTTCTTGACCACGAATGGACCTTCATAATTGGGTGTCCACTTGCCCCTACGATCGTTTTGAGGAGGAAGGATCCTTTTCAGCACCAAGTCACCTACGTGATATACCCGAGGTCGTACCTTTCGGTCAAAAGCACGCTTCATCCGCTGCTGGTACAACTGCCCATGACAAATGGCCGCCAGCCTCTTTTCCTCAATCAGGCTCAACTCTTCATACCGGGTTCTTACCCATTCAGCCTCTTGCAACTTCACGTCCATCAGGACTCTCAGAGAGGGAATTTGAACCTCAACCGGTAGCACGGCTTCCATTCCATATACCAACGAGAAAGGCGTGGCCCCAGTAGATGTACGCACCGACGTTCGATACCCATGCAATGCAAACGGCAACATCTTATGCCAATCTTTATAGGTCACGACCATTTTCTGCACAATCTTCTTAATATTCTTATTGGCTGCCTCAACCGCCCCATTCATCTTTGGACGATTAGGAGAAGAATTGTGATGCTCGATCTTGAATTCCCGGCACAGTTCTGCCATCATCTTATTGTTCAAATTAGAACCATTATCAGTAATGATTCTTTCAGGAACCCCATATCTGCAAATGATGTCTCTCTTGAGAAATCTGGCAACGACCTGCTTCGTCACGTTTGCATAAGAGGTTGCTTCCACCCACTTGGTGAAGTAATCAATAGCCACTAATATGAACCGGTGCCCATTCGAAGCCGTAGGCTCAATCTTCCCAATCATATCGATGCCCCACATAGCAAACGGCCACGGAGACGACATCAAACTCAACGGATTTGGAGGCACGTGCACCTTGTCAGCATAAATCTAGCATTTATGACACTTCCGCACGAAATTGAAACATTGGGCCTCCATCGTCATCCAATAATAACCAGCCCTCAGCAGCTTCTTCACCATCGCATTCCCAGTGGCATGGGTACCGAACGACCCCTCGTGAACCTCTTTCATCAACTGGCTTGCCTCTTTATCATCAACACATCTGAGCAAGACCCAATCAAAATTTCTCTTGTACAAAACCCCATCCTTATTCAAATAGAACACCAGGGCCAACCTCCTCAGAGTCTTTCTATCCTTCTTGGATGCTCCCTCAGGATATTCTTGGGTCTCCAGATAGCGCTTGATATCGTAATACCACGGCTTCTCATCGTCAGGCGATGTGTCAACAGCAAACACATAAGCCGGTCTATCCAAACGTCCCAGCTCAACACTGGGGAACTGATTCCACCACTGCACCTTGATCAAGGCAGCCAGAGTAGCCAAAGCATCCGCCAAAGGATTCTCTTCTCTAGGCACATGATGCAATACCACCTTGGTGAAAAACGTCAACAATCTCCTCGTATAATCCCGGTATGGAACTAAATGAGATTGATGCGTATACCACTTTCCGTTAACCTGATTCACAACCAAAGTTGAATCTCCATATATAACAAGGTTTTTGATCCTCAAATCAATCGCCTCTTCAATCCCCAAGATACAAGCTTCGTATTCAGCCACGTTGTTGGTACACTCAAATGTTAGCTGGGCAGCAAAAGGAATATGGGATCCTTTCGGCGTAACCAAAACAACACCAACACCACTACCATTCACGTTAACGGCCCCATCAAACATCAAAATCCATTCGGATTCAGGGTCAGGCCCCTCCTCCGGGATCGGTTCCTCACAATCTTTCGATTTGAGAAACATGATGTCCTCATCAGGGAATTCAAACTTCATCGGTTGATAATCCTCAATAGGTTGCTGGGCGAGATAATCAGACAATACACTCCCCTTGCTTGCTTTCTGAGAGGTATACTGTATATCATATTCGGTCAAAATCATTTGCCACCTTGCAACCCGTCCGATCAATGCTGGCTTTTCAAAAATATACTTGATTGGATCCATCTTGGAAATCAATAAAGTGGTATGAACCAGCATATACTGTCTCAGTCGACGAGCAGCCCAGACCAAAGCACCGCAAGTTTTCTCGAGCAGTGAATATCTTGTTTCACAGTCGGTAAACTTTTTGCTAAGGTAGTATATGGCATGCTCTTTTCGACCAGACTCGTCATGCTGCCCCAGTACACACCCCATAGACCCCTCGAGGACCGTCAAGTACAGAATTAACGGTCGTCCCTCCACATAAGGCATCAGAATCGGAGGCTCCTGCAAATACTCTTTTATCTTTTCAAATGCCGCTTGGCAATCATTATTCCACCTGACCGTTTGATCTTTTCTCAATAGCTTGAATATCGGTTCACACGTGGCTGTTAGATGAGATATGAACCGTGAAATGTAGTTCAATTTACCTAAGAAACCACGAACCTCCTTCTCCGTTCTCGGTTCAGGCATTTCTCTTATTGCTTTTACTTTAGCAGGATCAACCTCGATTCCTTTTTCACTTACAATGAACCCCAGCAATTTACCGGACCGCACCCCGAAAGTGCACTTATTCGGATTCAACCTCAGTCTGAACTGTCTCAACCGGTCAAATAACTTGGCCAGATCTACCAAATGCCCCTCTTCTGTCTGGGACTTTGCTATCATGTCATCAACATAGCATTCGATTTCATGATGAATCATATCATGAAACAAAGTCACCATGGCCCTCTGATAAGTAGCACCGGTGTTCTTGAGACCAAATGGCATCACCTTATAACAAAAAGTGCCCCATGGTGTGATGAACGTTGTTTTCTCCATATCATCTGGCGACATTTTGATTTGATTATAGCCAGAAAAGCCATCCATGAAGGAAAACACCGAGAATTGAGTTGTATTATCTACCAACACGTCAATATGAGGTAGCGGGAAATCATCCTTCGGGCTAGCTCTGTTCAGATCCCGGTAGTCCACACACATTCTCACCTTCCCGTCTTTCTTCGGCACCGGCACAATGTTTGCAAGCCAAGGCGGATAATTAGTGACAGCTAGGAAACCAGCATCCCACTGCTTCTGCACTTCCTCTTTAATTTTCATGGCCATCTCGGGTCGAGTTCTGCGCAACTTCTGCTTCACTGGACGACAATCTGCTCTCAACGGTAGCTTGTGCACAATGATATCGGTATCCAACCCTGGCATATCTTGATAAGACCAGGCAAAGATATCAACATACTCGTTCAACAATGCCACCATTCTGCTCTTAACACTTTCCTCCAAAGCGGCCCCGATCTTCACTTCCTTTCTGACCTCTTCGGTACCCAGATTCACTATCTCAACTTGCTCCTCGTGCGGCTGAATCACCTTCTCCTCTTGTTTTAACAACCTGGCTAATTCCTCCGGCAGTTCACAATCTTCTTCGCCTTCTTCTTCGGCATGATAGATCGGATTGTCGAAGTCATATGAGGGTGTAACAGGATTGTTATCAATGAGATCCGACGAGAAATCGCATCTGCATGAATGTTGATTCATGCATTGCTTTAGAACCGGAGCGAGACAAATTGAGAAGGAAAATGAAAACATTGCCATTTTTATTTTTGTTTTTAAACTGTAAAAATAACTGAAAAACAGGGAACACCGTTTTTAATTGAAAAATATCCTTTTATTTATGATGCAAATTTTGCAAAATGAAACATGAGGTGGCCCTTACAATGAACCATTACGTTTCGGGCAAAACGTATGGCTTTCATGCAAATAAAATTGAAAACAGAAAAATATTACTCTTCAAGTAGAGTGACGGTGATGATCTTTTCGGCCTTCCAGTTCTGGACTTCCATCCCTGGTACACACGGCTTTATCCACCGATCAATCTCACAGTCACTGTCAATCTCTTCACCCACCATACAGATGTTATCTGGATCCAGCATGCCAGCACTGGTGAATGTGAATGACGGACGACGTCCTCTACCTTGTCCAGACGAGCCTCGGCCCGGCTGATAACCAACCCCGAATCTATCCTTCTTGGCAGTGATGTCCATCATCTTCCCCCAACCCGGAGCTTCTCCACTCTTCACCACCTCAGCAGCCTGTTTATATGAAGAAATGGACGGCTTCTCCTCCTCTTTGGCAAAAAGAGCATTCTCTACCTTGACGGTTTCGAATGCTTGACTTGGCGTTTCCCATATCTCACCGTCCATCTCCACGTATTTGAACGACGATAAGTGGCTGACGAAGATATCCTCCTCTCCACAGACTGTGACGACCTGCCCGTCCCAGATATACTTCAATTTTTGGTGCAAAGTCGAGGTCACTTCCCCAGCAGCATGAATCCATGGGCGACCCAACAGGCAACTGTATGCCGGCTGAATATCCATGACATAAAATACCGACTTGAACACCTCGGGCCCGATCTTCACCGGGAGCTCCACTTCCCCGGACACTGCCCGCTTTGAACCGTCGAAAGCCCTCACTATCAGGTCAGTGGGCGTCAAAATCAAACCTTCGCAGTCCAGCTTCGCCAAGGCTTTCTTTGGCAACACATTCAAAGATGAGCCGGTATCCACCAACACGTGCGAGAGCACGACCCCTTTACATTCCATAGCAATGTGCAAAGCCCTATTATGATTCCTCCCATCCATAGTTAGATCTAAATCAGTGAAACCCAGCCCATGACTGGCATTGACATTAGACACCACCGTCTCCAACTGATTAATTGTTATCTCCTGGGGAACATAGGCTCTCTTCAGAATTTTCAGCAAAGCCTCTCTATGCCCCTCGGAGCTCAGCAACAACGACAAGATTGAGATCTTGGATGGGGTTTGCTGCAGATGGTCAACAAGTTTGTACTCTGACTTCTTGATGATCCTCAGGAATTCTTCAGCTTCATCATCAAGTTCTCTTTCCGACCCACCAGGCGCCGGTGTCACCACAGGAGTACCTTCATTCACCACTTGTTTTCCTCTTGCCCTGGCTAAAGCCTCGGCCTTTTCTTTCTTTTCTTTTTCTCCTTCCCCACTCCTCAAAGCGTCCGGTGCAAACAACCTTCCACTGCGAGTGAAACCACTAGGTCCGGCATTATCCACCTTTGAAACGGTGATTTCATCCGCAGTTTGATCCTCCAATCTCTCCCCATTACAGTACACCTCCCCACCATAATGCCACGACACGACATCATCTTTGTCATAAGGAATTGGCCCAGGTACCGTGATGGTAACTGGAGCCGCATCGGCCAGCGTTGACAAATCAACCGGGTCGAAATAGATAGTTATGGTGGAGACATCTTCCTTCCCCAGATCTACTTTCTCAAACTTGAGGTTTCCCTCATCCATCAGCTTCTGGACAACCTTCCTCAATAATATACATCCATTGACAGCAATAGTGCACGCAGCACAACAATTATCACAGCCCGGGAAGACCCCATTCTTCAATAACTGGCTTTTGATCTCAGCCAATGGAGTCTTCAACTGATCCACATTCAACAGCCCAATTCTGCCCTCATCAGAAACTGCATTCACCCCCATTTGACCATGCGCTGGCATGGGATTAGCATTCACATTTGGAGATGGTGCAAAGTTGATTGCCTTGGAATCCACTAAGTCCTGGACCACATGCTTAAAAGCTTTGCAATTTTCTACATTGTGTCCAGGTGCACCCGAGTGAAATTCACATTTAGCGATCTCATCAAAGCTGGCTGGCCTCTGATCAGGTCTCAACGGAGCCAAAGTTCTCAGCTGAACCAACCCGAAGTCCTTCAACTTCTTCAGCAAGAAATAATAGGTCACAGGTGGTCTATCAAATTGACGATCATTCATTCGTCCTCGCACCTGATTCCCAGCTCTCTGCGGTCTCTGCTGAAACGGGTGTCGTTGTTGTTGCGGTTGTTGTTGTTGTTGTGCGGGTGAATTATCAGCAGGAATGGTTACCGCAGCAGTGTGCTGGTAGTAACGATCCCTACTCTGTCCTCTTTGGGTATATACGGCACTGGTATCACCCTCTTTTTTACGTTGGCCATTCCCAAAGGGCTTCTTCGATCCAGATGATGAAGCACTACCCTGTATCTTTCCCAGCTTCAACCAACTTTCAATCCTTTCTCCGGCCACCACAATATCGGCAAAGTTGGTAACCAGGCATCCAACCATCCTTTCAGCGAATGTCCCCTGAAGGGTACCCATAAACAGATCCGACATTTCTCGGTCTACCAACGGAGGTTGGACCCTGGCAGCCAGCTCCCTCCATCTCTACGCATACTCTTTAAACCCCTCATTAGGCTTCTGAGACATACCCTGCAGCTGGGTACGACTAGGAGCCATGTCAGCGTTGAACTGGTACTGTTTAAAGAATGCATCTCCAAGATCTTGCCAGCTTTTAATGTCAGAAGACTTCAATTTGGTGTACCATTCCAAAGATCCTCCAGACAGACTGTCTTGGAAGAAGTACATCCACAGTTTCTGGTCCATTGTATAAGCAGAAATCTTTCGGACAAAAGCCTGGAGATGAGTTTCCGGGCAAGAACTCCCATTGTACTTGTCGAATGCAGGCGCCTTGAAACTTTTGTGGGATCACAATCCCCTCGACCAGCCCCATATTTGACATGTTAACAAACCCCGGAGTAGCATGGCTTTCCAAGGCCCTGATTTTTTCTGCCAACACCTGAATCTCCTTGTTTGGCGGTTGAACACCATACTGACCAAATGGTTCATTCAACATAGAGAATTGATCTGCTTCTCTGTCCTCCTCTCTATCCTCCTCAGCCCCAAAGAAAGGAGGAAACAGACTGTCTTTCAAATTATTGCCCATCGGACCTGGTCTACCGCTCGTGGCAGCACCAAAACCACCAGCATTATTAGTCACTACACCAACAGTTGTCCTCTTCCCGAGATCTCCTCCATCCCTGGAACCACCAAGGCCATGGTTCGAGACACCCTCCAAGTTAACACCACTGTTAGCAGCTGAAGCCCGCTCGAGCTTCTCCACTTTATCAGCAAGTGCTTTCTGCCCGACGGCAAACCCTTGCATGATATTGATCAGTTCATTCATCTTCTCCTTCAGCTCGAGAAAATCTGTATTGGGTAGATCCATCAGCCTTGGTGTGTTGCGTCTGGTAAAGTATCTGTGCGGACGGGTTGTGTGCAAGGGAATGACTCTACGCGCACGAGCAATGATTCCTGAAACAACCAAGCACGTTAGAAACGTACACCTGCAAAATAGAAACCAAGTTATTATGATTATGCATGAATGCAATGTCTATCCATATGAGGAACACTCTGTCTTTCGATCCTGGTTTCATCGAGACAGATAATAATCCGGCAGCAATATTCTGACATCAATCATCTGATTTCATCACACAGGTCAGAGATATATGATTTAGCAAAGATACCCCCCAACCACGTGTGTGCGATGTGAAAGCATACAGGAAAGCAGATAAAGCTTGAAGATCAATCACTGAATAAAAACAAACATTGCATATCAAAAGGGGCACCATATGTGCGAGAGTCATACATCAGGCTGATACCAATCACATACAATTCTCCAGAATCAGAAAGGAAATACAAGCAAGTGAATTCCGTCAACAGGCCTGACGATAATCCACAAAATCAGAAAGGTCTACACTGAAGGAGGTCCCACAGACGACTCTGCATCATCAACCATCTTGGTAAACTTCACAGCGAACCTGAGCTCAGTGTTCTCCTGTTGCAATCTCCCTATCTCCTTCTGGTAAATCTTCATCTGTCTGAAATAATGATCCCTCTCAGCAAGATAGTGATCTCTCTCAGCAATGATCTTCGCTTTCTCAGCTTCCCATTCCGTGGCAAGGACTTTGGCTCTGGCATCTCTCTGATCCCTCACAAGGATTTGTCTCCTCTTCTCGTCTTCAATGACCTTCGAAGCTCTAGCCAACCTCTCCTTGGTGATGTCATGCTCCCTTGTAGACGACTCCAACGCTTGGTTGATCTTGCGGTAATAGGCAGTATCTATCTCAAAGCGCTTCACCTCCATGGCATGTCTCTTATCCTGGTCTTCTATTCTCCCTTTGATTTCCTGATTAGCCATCTGAATCCTAGCAACACTCATCTCCAACTCAGTCTTCTCTGCTTGCAGCTGATTTCTAGATTTCTTCATCTCAAGGAACTCTTCCATACTGACAGAAGAACGTGGCCCCTCAATCAATGGATACCAAGGATCACCTCCAGGAAATGGTAGATGTGTGAGCTCAATCCTCTTCCTAAGCCAATCATCAAACGGAGTAAAAGACCTGCTATTAACCTTGCCAAAAGGAACCTTCCCCTTTCTCTGAATGTCACGCCACTCATCAGACACTTGCCTCAACTTTGTCTGATTGCCCTCAATTGGGAAGTAGAAAGACTCCTGAATCTCTCGTCCAAGAGGAGGACCCTCCACAGCAAACCCCATCTGTCTCCTAAGAAGCACCGGGTTGTAATTAATGCAACCTTGAACTCCTATAAGAGGCACATTGGGAAGACTCCCACAACTGTAAATGAAATCCCGTCCAGCCATACCATTGTGAGTCCAAGCTATGTCATTGGCTCGCAAACCCATCAACCTGACTGACCACTTGACAGTATGGTCAAGAAAAGCAAAGGCACCTCTGGAAGGCAAATACCCCATGAACCATTTGTACAACAGCTGAGCACAACATCGGACCAATCCCCCACGCCGCTTCTCGTTCCGATTATGGACCGAGTAATAAACATCCCCAACCAGAGTAGGAATAGGATTGCTCTGTATAAACAACCAGATGGCATTAATGTCCACAAAGTTCTTCTGGTTAGGAAACATGATGATTCCATAGATGCTCACAGGAATCAAAGCACAGACGGCCCTCCAATTACCCACAACAACATGCTCCTTGGCTCTAGCCTCCAAGAAACTTAGATGACAACCAGGCAATTTTCCCTTCTCCTTCAAACCCCCCTTGGTCACCTCCGGGCTCAAACAAAGAGCACGGGAAATCTCAGCAGCATCAGGTTCCCCCTTAGTGACATAGAAAGGAATCTGATCTCGGATCTGAATACCCAGGATGCTGGCATAGTCCTCCATCAAAGGTCCCAACAAGTAATCCGGGAAGACGAAGCATCTCAAGCCCGGGTCATAGAACTGGAGAAGAGTATGAATGGCGCTCCTATCACTGTTTCTGAGCCTGAAAACCAACTTCAGAATACCACCGTATGCCTCACGGAACAACCCCACATGGTCAGGCGTAATCAATGCTATCATATCTCTCAGCACACCAATCTCTGGATCGAAGAAACTGTAGACGACGTCATCTTTCAAACCGATCCTCATGTCTGGAACAAAGAAGTCTCTCAACCAGGATCTCAATCAAAAATGTCCCTGCATATGGATAAACATGTGTTAGATGCAGATAAATGCAAAATGTGAATGATGCTGATGTATGAATGCAATGCATTGTGCCATCCTCCAAGTCATCTGAACAACCACTGTACTGAGTTACGGCCTCTGAACTGATCACAACCATCTGAGGTACTGAGCAACCCACAAATCCGACTTGAGGTTCCGAAATAAACGGAACTGAAGGATACATCACCATCATCACTAGAGATCTTCTGAACAGATAACCATAAGACCCTTTGAACCAGCCCAGGGAATCCTGAAATAAACGGATCCCCACTGATAAATACCACGGACAGCACTCCGGCGTCTCGGAAATAAATGTCCATAAATCCGACTTATAAATAGGAGTCTGATCAATAACTGAACCAATAGTCACCATCAAAGTCATTATCAGAACATGCATCTGTAAGAACCAACCCTCCCCTCACAGGTGAATTCTAATCAAGTCATCCTAAGGCGGATAATGGTCTCGACAATCGGGCAAAGATACTCAACGGGTTTGCCCTTTCGGGTGTGCCGTTGCAGCTCTCTTAAGATTGTCTAACCCAAAGATCCAGGAAAGATCGGTCACCGAAGTCAATAGTTCGAATGAAGTGACTCAACCAAAGTGGATACTCCACAAAGGAAGAGCTCCCTCAAAAGAACCTCGTCCGGCTTGTGGTATGTCACGTCGCCAAAAACATGTTGACCTAACATGAGAGGCAACATGAGACCACGCTAATCCTAGGTGTATACTCGGACCTGGGTTTTAGCCCCTCTCAGAACACCCACCCCAAAATCGGAGGAACCACCTGTACAGAAGACAGCACAATGATAGTATGATGCATGCAAACATTTATGCAAATACATATACAACATAATAATCATAAATGCAATAAATAGAGCAGCACAAGCAACCTAAACTATCCTAGAGAACGCTAGGAGAGACTCGCTTAGGGAAGATGGACCAGCCAGAGGTCAACTTCTTTAGTCCCCAGCAGAGTCGCCAGCTGTCGCATCCGCGAAAAACAACCGGCGGGAAAAAACAAAACAAACAGAGTCGCCACCGTGCGTTATTTATACCAAAAGAGGGAAAGGAAACGCTCGAAGTAAACCTGGAAAAGACATGGTCTCGCGACCACAGAGAGATGGGATCGGGAGTCGGTTATGCGAAGGGAAGGTATTAGCACCCCTACGCATCCGTCGTACTCGACGGGATCCACGCTCAAAAGAATAGAAGAAAGGTTGCTAAACACTCCTCAAAAGAATGCACACACACACTGGAAACAACACAGATGGGAGAAGAGGGGAACGGGCTCGCTAGGATATCGCATCCTATGCCTACGTATCTCATCTGGAATGAGAATCAGAGCTACCGTAGTTCGGCTCACGCACGCCAAACAAAACCCACACAGGAAGCCGACTGCCAATCGCTGGACTTATGTCAGACTCCACACAAACAGGCAAACATGGAAACCGAATGCCAATCGCTGGACTTACATCAGACTCCGAACCAACAAACACACACAGGAAACCAACTGCCAATCGCTGGACTTACGTCAGACTCCATACAAACAAACACCAACAGGATACGGAATGCCAATCGCTGGTCTTACATCCATCTCCTAACCCACTCAAGAAGGTTAACCAACAGACAAGTTAAGAGGGAGTCGGGAACTCGAGCCTAATAACTGTCAAGCAAACATACACAAAAGAAAAAAAAGGGTGCCCGGAGAGATCTCGTACGATCTCCTGCCTACGTACCTCATCTGGTATGAGGATCAGGGCGACGTAGTTCCCCTTAACAGGGGAGAAACTTCTAACCTAACCAGAGACCGGGAAATGACAAACTAGAAGGGAGACTGACTCGAGCCTAATAGTTATCATGAAATCCACAATGGTCCTAAGTTGAGGTTTCTATCTAACTTGCACAGGCAGCAAGCTATCCTAAACAACACAAGCAAACACATACAAGCACAAAAGGCAAGCACACACACTATATGCACACAATTGGGCTCATACAAGGTTAGGCTGTGAGACACAAGCCAACTGGAATCGGGTGTAGTTAGCTCTTAACCCTAACATTGAGAGTTAGGGTGAAGCAGATGAAATGGGAAGTGAGGGTAAGACCCCACAGCTCTTATCCCTGGCCTAGGAGAGCTTCAGACAAATGAATTCCGACTGGGGTTAGTTAAGACTCGATACTAGGGTTCTAAAGGTCTGGTTAATGCTTTGATGACACCACGCAGACGCCAAATTTCTCCTCAAGTAAACATGAGGAACATCAGGACATCCAAAGTGTCACATTAACCGTAGCCATCATTTTAACCATTCCAGTATACGCCGGATAGTCGCGATGATCTATTGCTACTTACCTAAGGTACACTAGATCCGGGTGTAGGATCTTTCACTCAAGCATAGAATACCCAAGCAACCCCTTAAAATTAAATCAGACAATTCAAATAAGCGATCTTGTTTTTTTTTTTTTAAGGTAACCTCTCTTTGTTGTCCCCAGTAGAGTCGCCAGTTCTGTCATACGGTGAACTGGAATTTTGTGTTTTTGCTTTGGAAAGCAAATGTCGCGGTTAGCAAGAGTCGCCACCGACTTTTCTTTTATCCAATAAGGAAAGGCGGAAAAGAACAGGAAAGACCTTGATTAGATTTTGGGTTCGGGAGGTACATTATACAAAGGGAAGGTGTTAGCACCCTTTGTATCCATGGTTATCCATGGGCTCTTAATTGCTTGATCACTTATATTATTTTTCTTGTCTGAAAAAAAGTGTTTGTAAACTGCTTAGAAAATGTTTTGAAGAGAGAGTTTAACTTTGTAATGATTCTTGTACGAATGTATACAAAGTATTTATCTCGTTTAATTTTGAAAGCTGTTTAGAAAAATATAACTTGGCAATGATCCTAGTACGAATGTATACCAAGTGGTGATTTTCTAGTAGATGTTTTACAAAGTGTGATGTATGAAAAATGTTTTAGGTTGTGAGTCAGCATTTAAGAGTTATACCTACCCCAGATTTACAGTTTCAATTGATTCCTCATGCGGCTGTATGGTCTTTTCTTCTTACAGTAACAGTCTGGCAAGTTCTCCAGGGACTTCACAATCTTCCTCACTTCCATCCTCGGCTTGGTAGATCGGATTTTCAAAGTCATAATGAACAGTAGTAGAACTATTATCAACAGGATCCAGAGTGGGTATGGATCTGCAATTTGTTACGTGAGTGTGTGTGAGAAAACATAGCTTGTTTGGAAGATGACAGGAAAGATAAAGAGCGCAATATTTGAATGCAAAAAGTCCATTGATTTATTGAATGTGAATATGCTTATGAAAATGACAAAACCCTTGAAAAAATTAGCTATTGTGCCCCGGGCATAGACACAATGCTTTAAAACACTAAAATAGCAATAACAATTACTCCTGACTAAAGGAAATCGGGATAGTGTCTTCAGCCTTCCAATTATTGAGTCTGTCACCAATTGTTGGGAAAATCCAGCCATCCCAGTCGCAATCGCTATCAGCATCTTCTACAGCATTAACAGTCTTGTCATGATTAGGCAGAGGAGCAGTGATGACATTAAGAGTCTCTGGAGGATCAAATTCAATTTCTCCAGCCTCGATCATATCCTGAATCTTATTCTTCAACAACCAACAATTGTTTGTATCATACCCGGGGCTATCGGAGTGATATGCACACCTGGCATTGGGATTATAACGAGGAGAAGTAGTGTTGGGATTCGTAGGAGGATCTCTGAGGGTAATCAACTTTGCTTTTAGCATACCCTGCAGTGCCTGTGCTAAAGTCATATTGATCTTGGTAAATTGCCTTCTTGGCCTGTCTTGTCTGTGCTGGAAGTTTTGAGATGGCGGTGCTGCAATCGTAACTGCTCCAATGGTATGGTCACGATTTTTTTCTTGTTATGACCCCTTTCACCGTACACAGCATTTGATTCATTCTTTCCCTGATGGGGCTTTTTGGTGCTTGCAGAGGTAGCCACCTGTATCTTTCCACTTCGAATGCCGCTTTCAACACGTTCACCTGTCAATATAAGTTCAGTGAAACCCGATGACGAACTTCCCAGTAGATGGCTGTAGAATGGGCCAGTCAGTGTACTCATGAACATGTCCACTAATTCTCGATCAGTCATAGGGGGTTTGACTCTGCCAGCCAAATCTCTCCATTTTTGAGCATATTCTTTGAAGCCTTCTTTATATCCCATAGTCATATTCTGCAACAGTAGCCGAGTAGGCGCTAGTTCAGAATTATACTGGTACTGCTTGTAGAAAGTTGTTGCTAAATCAGTCCAGGTGCGGATGTTAGAGCTCTCAAGCTGATAGTACCATTCCAACTGTGTGCCAGCCAGACTCTCTTGGAAGAAATGGATCCATAGCTTCCTATCAGTGGTATACGGCTGAATCTTTCTCACATAAGCTCTCAGATGCATCTGAGGACAAGACGCACCATCGTACTTAGTGAAAGTGGGGATCTTGAATTCGCGTGGAATGACCGCATCAGAGACCAGACCCAAGCTTTCGAAATCCAGACCGGGCGCCTTCTGGCCCTCCATAGCTAGCATACGTTCTTCCAGCAACTTGTACTTGCCATCTCTTGGAGAGTACTGTTCATTCTCGTAATCTTCATCGTCGTCCTCAGGGTTGAAGAGATCAACATTCTCCTCTTCTGAATCATTCTCTGTCTCCTCTTCTTGATCCTTCGGCATTCTGATCTTGACTCCTGCGGCCTGTCCTTTAAGCCTTCTTCCCGGGTTAATGTAACTCACAGCTTTCTTGTCTTTCTTCTTCTCGAGCAAAAGAGCCTTCAGTTCCTCCTGCCCCTTGGATAAGCTCAAGATCATCTCCTGGAATTGAGCATTCTGAGCCTGGAGATCCTTGACAGTTTGTTCGAGGGCCATTTTTTCTGTTGAGAAGGAAGACCGTGAGAACATTGATCCTTTAGAGTACCTGTTATGCAATGTTATGTTATGCTATGCAATGTATGGAATGTTTTCAAGGACTTTTGGAATTTAACTTTGCGTAAACCACCAAAAAGAGAGGAACTTTTATTAATAATTTCTTTAATCAATGTTCATTACAACAAAATAATAAAATACAATGAAAGCTCAAGTCTCCCAGGGACGGCTTCTTTTTGGGCGAAGATATGTATTGAGTCTTCGTTCCTCATTAAGCTGGCTGGTAAGTTCTAACACTTTCTTCCTTTCAGCACAGAACTGGGCTTCAAAAGTATCCCTTTCCTCTCTCAACTGGATCTAGGATCTCTTCAATTCTTCAACATCGGTAGGCATATCTGGATAAGGAATGATCTGAGGAGTACCTCCTTCAACTCCTGGTTCAACAATCAATGGTCCGACTGCAAGATATGGCATGACAAGTTCACGAGCTCTTGCGCGTACCCATCTGAGATAAGGTTCCATAGGAATAGAGTTTTTCTGTCCTAAATTATTTCTGTTCACCATGCCCCAAGCTCGTACAAACCTTTGACGGAGACTTTGAGAATCGTTGTCATAGTCAAACACAGTGCCTTGGATAACTATTTCATGTGGGCCATCTCTTCGAGCACAACCAAACTGACGTAGGGCTAAGGCCGGGTTATAAGTAATACCTCCTCTTGTTCCTAGGAGTGGTACGTTAGGGAACTCTCCACAATGGTCAATGATGATAACATTTTCTTTGAGATGAGGACACCAACGGATGTCTGAATGGGAGAGCGACATTATCCTTTGAGACCATTTCAAATTCTGCTCGTTCTTCAAGACTGATTGAGGAAGGTGCGAAATAAACCACCTAGACAATAAAGGTACGCAACACATGAGAGTCCCTTGCCTCTTCATAATACGGGTGTGAAGGGAATGCAAAATGTCTCCAAGCAAGGTAGGCACAGGGTTATGAGTGAGGAATATCTTAATAGCATCCATGTCTATGAATTGATCTGGATTAGGGAATAACACCAAACCATAGATTAGTAATGCTAGGACATCTTCGAAAGCATGGACATTCATAACTTTTAGGAATTCTCGGGCTTTATTTATCAGAAATTTGGCAAGTAAACCCTTAATTCCACTTCTTGTTACCCAATTGGTTTCAATGTCGGATTTTGTCATGTGTAAAGCCGCGGCGATTTCTTCAGACTTCGGAATCTTTTCCAAACCACTGAAAGGTGTTTGATCAAGGATAGGTATCCCAAGCAGCCTGGAGAATTCTTCCAATGTGGGTACCAACTGATAATCTGGGAAGGTGAAGTAATGATGTTTAGGGTCGAAGAACTGGAATAAAAATCTCATCATATCTTCCTTGAAACCGGTGGTAACCAAATTGAGGAGAGAACCATGTTTCTTGATGAACTGAGCATGATCAGGAAGCTCTGACACTAAATTCTTTAGTTGAGGAGAGGTCACTACGAAATTAATCCGGATAGTCTTCCTGGAAGCCATAGCCCTGTTAAACAGAGCAAAGTCAAATCCCTAAGTCCTTGAAATGGTTAGTACAATGTCATGATGTTATGATGTTATGATGTTATGATGGTAAGCAAATAATAAGCACAAACAAGTCACACAACAATCACCCCTAAGTTTTAAGGCTTGCATGAGTTCCATAGGTAAGTACCCTCCCCACTGAAGTTTGGTTGGTTCAACCTGTCCTAGAATAGTAATCGGGTTCTAAAAGGATCTCCAATCATTGACCTTCCTTTAAGTCCACTTCAGTGCAACACCAAGTGGTTGACCAAAGCTTCCCTAAAGTCCAATCTCAAAGAGTGTAGTATCGAGTCTCAACCAACCCCAGTCGGAACCGAAGTCAGTTATCTCACTACTTTCTAATGGCTAGGATGAGTCAATTAGGGTTCTAAAGGTCTGGTTAATGCTTTGATGACACCACGCAGACGCCAAATTTCTCCTCAAGTAAACATGAGGAACATCAGGACATCCAAAGTGTCACATTAACCGTAGCCATCATTTTAACCATTCCAGTATACGCCGGATAGTCGCGATGATCTATTGCTACTTACCTAAGGTACACTAGATCCGGGTGTAGGATCTTTCACTCAAGCATAGTGTCGCAACCTGAAAAATACAGTGCGCAAAAAAAACAACCGGCGAGAGAAAATGACAGAAGAGTCGCCATCGTGCGTTATTCATCCCAAAGGAGGGAAAGGAAACGCTCGAAGTAAACCTGAAAAAGGAAAGGACAAGACGGGGTCTCGCAACCAAATCTTGGGTTCGGGAGTCGGTTATGCGAAGGGAAGGTATTAGCACCCCTACGCATCCATAGTACTCTACGGGATCAACTTTTGTGGTTTTTGTCTAAAGGGTATGGGTTTACCTAATGTGTTTATTTACTAAAAAGGTTAAGAGAAATGACTCGCGCGGATGTCGCATCCACTGCATACGTATCTCATCTGAATATGAGAATCAGAGTCTTCGTAGCTCGGCTGACCTATGGGTTGGGGGATGTGTGCTCGCTAAGACATCACGTCTTATGCCTACGTATCTCATCTGGAATGAGAATCAGAGCAAGCCGTAGTTCGGCTAACTACGGGGTTATGGATTGGGTTTTGGACGATCGACGTCACTACGCAATCTACCGGATGCTCGACCTTTTGAGACTTACTCGCCTGTAGTAGAAGGAGTAAACGTGTGTTATGGGTTTTAGGGTTTGGGATGCTCGAGGGCAAACAGGTAGTCCTTGACGAAGGAACCGCGCTACATGTGGGGATATGAATACAAAACACAAAACATGTATCTCAAAGTAAAATGCTACCAAGGGGCTCAAACATTGCCTCCTATCGAGGTCTTCCAGCTAAGAAAGCGATAAAGTACGAGAAAGGGAAAAAATTTACCACACGGATAAAAATCCGAAGTTACAGCAATTAAAGGATTAGCGACCCTGAGATCTCTTCAGCTAGACCATCAAAGAAAATCAGTTAATACGAGTAATCAGAATAAACCTCCGAATGGTATCCCTGCAAGAGCGCGTGAGTCCTCACAAAAAAACTCAACAAATAGGTTAGAGAAACAAAATAGGGTAACCAAGAGTTGCTCCTAAATCAAAATGTAACCACATGAATAATTCCATCAAAATTCACAAAAAGCTCACAAAAAGCAACCAAGGGTAGGAGGCCTAAACCTCTTGTCAAACACATGCATCAAAAGGGTATCAAATTCACCCATAATACCTCATACATTTAGAGCATTCAAATTAAAGGCATAAAGGTGATGGATATATGGCAAACCTGATGAGAGAGATTGATTAAGATTGAATGGTACGGTCGGATCTGCAAAGTAATACTAGGGTTTGTGTGAGGTGGAGTGAACTTCTCAGGGCTGCCTGAAGGTCGCTGCAGAGTAGTTCCTAGGTTTCCTTCTCTCAAAATCTTTCTCCAGTGAATCTCCCAATGTAACTCCAAGTGTGTTTTCCTCTACTGAAACTTCAGTATTTATAGACTGATTTTCGTGGGTAGTGGACTCAAATTAGGGAGACCTAAGTCCAAAAAAATTTGTTATATTTTATTTATTTATTTAATTAATTTTATTTATTTATTTATTTTTAACTTTTTTTTTTCGTTTTCTTTTTTTTTTTTTTTTAGAAAAAATGAAGGGTAAATTTTGGGGTATTACAGCTGCCCCTATTCAATCAACTAGAGACCCGGAAAGAAGATGACAGCTGCTTTCGTACTTTCGAGGTATCAAGGGATTGAATACAATAAAAACCCAAAAATTTGCACTGAAGTGAAGTGAAGTAACAATGTCTGTCAGAATCGGCAAAGAGGTGGTCTTGAAAGAAGAATCCGTCTGGTACGGTGAGAGTCAGTCTGAATACCGAAAAAGAATGTTAAACTGGATACCAAAATAAATGGTAACACAGAAATAATCATGGCCTGAATGCCGCTCATCAGTCTGAATACTGGAAATGACTTCGATCTGAACATCGGGAAACTACTCTGAATGCCACAAGTCGCATTGACCTGAACGTCGGAAACTTCTTCGATCTGAACATCGGAAAGACTTGGCCGGAATGCCACTTCGATCTGAATATCGGAAAACTGACCTGAATGCCACTTCGATCTGAATATCGGAAAACTGGCCTGAATGCCACTTCGATCTGAATATCGGAACACTGGCCTGAATGCCACTTCGGTCTGGATACCGGAACACTGGCCTGAATGCCACTTCGATCTGAATATCGGAAAACTGGCCTGAATGCCACTTCGATCTGAATATCGGAAAACTGGCCTGAATGCCACTTCGGTCTGGATACCAGAACACTGGCCTGAATGCCACTTCGATCTGAATACCGGAAAACTGGCCTGAATGCCACTTCGGTCTGGATACCGGAAAACTGGCCTGAATGCCACTTCGGTCTGGATACCGGAAAACTGGCCTGAATGCCACAAGTTGCATCGACCTGAATGTCAGAAACTTCTTCGATCTGAACATCGGAAAACTGGCCTGAACGCCACTTCGGTCTGGATACCGGAAAACTGGCCTGAATGCCACTTCGGTCTGGATACCGGAAAACTGGCCTGAATGCCACAAGTTGCATCGACCTGAACGTCGGAAACTTCTTCGATCTGAACATCGGAAAACTTCATGCCTGTCAACATTGGCAGAAATAGGGAATGATAATAAAGGCGACGCATGGGCCGATGACACTTGCTGGGGATAACCAAGGTGGGTCATGAACAATCTTCAGTCTGAGTACTGGAAACAACTTCTAGCTTATCACTTGGGATACCGAGAATGTTTTATGCTTACATGCGTATGTTTGAATCTTTCAATGGCGTAATGCTCCATGAAAATGGAAATGCTACGCGATTTGGGAGGATGCAATGCAATATGATTCTACATGCAGGGATGCGAAATGCTGGGTAGAATGCCAAGCTAAGGCAAGGGGATCTACTGGGGAAATGATCACCATCTTCTGGACCCTGGCAAGGCTATTGGAGATGCACGGCGCAAAGAATTCTGTGGGGAATTGACCCGCCACACGGTGTTCTAGAGATGACGAAATACCGAGATTCTGACTGGGGAGAGAACGACACTGAACACCTGCTGTTGGGGAAAGCGATAGTGGTTCTGGCAACCATGATCTGCGAGAGATGACTCAACAGGGGAAGCAAACACCGATACGGTACCGAGATTCTGCTTCAAGGAAAGAGACCATGGATCTGGCGTCGAGATCATCGATCTGGCATCGAACCCTGAGGAGCAGCCGCTTCTGCTGGGAAGATACAGTCTGGCACTGTCAACTCCGCTGGGGATATATAGTCTGGCACTGTCAACTCTACTGGGGAGTGTATATTCTGAAACAACCACTTGGGGAAGTACAGTGGTGAGAACCTGCTGGGGATTGAAGAATCCAACACTCTGATCAGCTCTGCAGGGATAAGACACCAGATTCGTCTGTTGGCGACTTCACTGGGGAAGATATTCACGGTCATCTGCAGGGGATTTTAAGGAAATGCCCCGAGGGTATCTGTTCTGAATAGACGATCCAAAGCACTTAAAATTTACAGCAATTTTAAATGTTTATTAAGCATGTACCTGTAAAGCCCTTATGTGTCATGATGCAATGTTTATCAAAAATTCGGACGTCATTTTTGCAAACAAAACAGTAAAATGAAAATGAAAACAGAGATATACTGAATAACATGATTTTATTGATTGAATGGCCTCTGAATAGGCATTTACATCAGGAAGCAATCCCTGGAAAGAGGTAATCGCACAAAAGATAAAAACATAAATTAATCTAATGGCAATGTGAAATGGATTTCTATTGGGTTCCAATTCTGCTATGACTTGCTCGTCTTCAAGATCCTCCAGATGATCAGCCTTTTGAAAAGGTGATTGGACTGTTTCCTACCTTTCGAAAATTTCCAGTCATCGACATGAGATGAGATTCAGAACTAACTCAGAACGCAGTCATTCGCTTAATCCCTAACTTTTGCCTGGATCGCCCTTTTCGGGTTTTCAATCCACCGGGATACCCATTTTTGCCTAAGTTGCCTTTTCAGGTTTTTCAACTTACCGGGTGTACGATCTTTTCATTTTTAATCCCTAATTTTTGCCCGAACCTTTTCATTTTCTTGGTTCGTCGGGATGCCCATTTTTGCCTGGACTATTCTTTTTACTGTCCAGCGGGTCTATTTTATGCGAAGTATTTTTTAACTGCGTCTGAGTTCACAGGGGAAGTGAAGTTTTCACCATCCATAGTTGCAAGCATTAAGGCCCCACCATCAAAAACCTTGGTGACAATATACGGTCCATCATAGTTAGGAGTCCACTTGCCCTTGTGATCTGTCTGAGGAGGAATGATCATTTTCAACACTAAATCTCCGACTTGGAAACAACGAGGACGCACTTTCTGATCAAAGGCTCTCTTCATCCGACTCTGATACAACTGTCGATGACAAACGGCTGCCATTCGCTTCTCTTCGATTAGACTCAACTCATTGAACCTTGTCCGAATCCATTCGGCTTCGTCTAACTTGACATCCAACAAGACTCATAGAGAAGGAATCTCCACTTCAACAGGTAGGACTGCTTCCATACCATAAACCAGGGCGTAAGGGTAGCATGTCATGCCAATCTCTGTACGTGACGACCATCTTCTGCACAATCTTCTTTATGTTCTTATTTGCCGCCTCAACAGCGCCGTTCATCTTAGGGCGGTAAGGGGAAGAGTTGTGATGCTGAATATTGAAGTTCTGACACAACTCCTTCATTATTTTGTTGTTGAGATTAGAACCATTATCAGTAATGATTCTTTCGGGAATCCCATAGCGACAAATGATTTCTTTCTTGATGAAACGGGCAACCACATGTCTGGTGACATTCGCGAACGATGCTGCTTCGACCCACTTGGTGAAATAGTCGATGGCAACAAGGATGAAGCGATGCCCATTTGAAGCAGTCGGCTCAATCTTTCCAATCATGTCAATGCCCCACATAGCAAACGGCCACGGCGAAGACATCACATTCAGAGGATTCGGCGGCACATGCACCTTATCAGCATAAATCTGGCATTTATGACACTTCCGAGCATACTTGAAACAATCTGATTCCATGGTCATCCAATAATAACCTGCTCTCAACAATTTCTTAGCCATTGCATGTCCGCCGGCATGAGTACCGAAGGAACCTTCATGAACTTCCTGCATTAACATGTCCGTTTCGTGTCTGTCCACACATCTGAGCAAAACCATGTCGAAGTTCCTCTTATATAGCACATCGTCTTTGTTCAAGAAGAAACTGCCTGCCAATCTTCTCAAAGTCTTTCTGTCATTGTTGGATGCCCCTGCAGGGTACTTTTGATTCTTCAGAAAGCACTTGATATCGTGATACCAGGGCTTGTCATCGACTACCAGTTCAGCAGCAAACACATACGTGGCCCTGTCAAGGCGCATCACATCGATCCTGGGAGCATGGTTCCAACGAATTACCTTGATCATGGAGGATAGAGTAGCAAGTGCGTCTTCCATCTGGTTCTCATCACGAGGTATATGATACAATTTTACTGTTGTGAAGAAAGTCAACAGTCTTCTCGTGTAATCTCTGTAGGGGACCAGAGTGGGTTGGAGAGTATTCCAATCACCATTTACTTGATTGATCACCAGAGCTGAATCTCCGAAGATGTCCAGAGTCTTGATTCTCAGATCAATGGCTTGCTCAATACCCAAAATACAGGCCTCGTACTCAGCTTCATTATTTGTGCACTCAAAAGTCAAACGAGCGGTGAAAGGTATGTGGGCACCTTTCGGAGTTGTAATGACAGCACCAATTCCACTTCCTCTAGCATTGACAGCCCCATCAAACAACAAAGTCCACTTTTCGTTTGGATCAGGTCCCTCCTCAACAACTGGCTCTTCACAGTCTTTCATCTTGAGGAACATGATGTCTTCATCTGGAAAATCAAACTTCATCGGCTCATAATCATCAGTCGGCTGCTGAGCAAGATAGTCCGACAGAATACTCCCTTTGATGGCTTTCTGGGATGTATACTGGATATCGTACTCTGTCAGTACCATTTGCCAACGAGCCATCCTTCCGGTGAGAGCTGGCTTCTCGAATATGTATTTGACTGGATCCATTTTAGAAATCAACAAGGTAGTATGGTTCAACATATACTGTCTCAGTCGGCGAGCAGCCCAGGCCAAAGCACAGCAAGTTTTCTCAAGCTGCGAATATTTGATTTCACAGTCGGTAAACTTTTTGCTAAGGTAGTATATGGCATGCTCTTTTCGACCAGACTCGTCATGCTGTCCCAATACACACCCCATCGAGTTCTCAGTCACTGACAGGTACATTATTAGAGGTCTCCCAGGAACTGGAGGTATAAGGATTGGAGGTTTCTGTATATACTCTTTTATCTTCTCGAAAGCCCTTTGACAATCTTCATTCCACCTGATAGCCTGATCTTTCCTCAACAATTTGAAAATTGGCTCACACGTGGTTGTTAGGTGAGAGATGAACCTTGCAATGTAGTTCAACCTCCCTAAGAAACTACGGACTTGCTTCTCTGTTCTTGGCTCTGGCATTTCCTGTATCGCTTTTACTTTGTCGGGATCCACCTCAATCCCTTTTCCGCTAACAATAAAACCCAACAATTTTCCCGATCTCACCCCAAAAGTGCACTTGTTCGGATTAAGTCTCAGTTTGAATTTCCTCAAACGCTCAAACAGTTTCTGCAAATTCACCAAATGTTCTTCTTCTGTCTGAGATTTGGCAATCATATCGTCCACATAAACCTCGATTTCATGATGAATCATATCATGGAACAGAGTCACCATAGCTCGTTGATATGTTGCTCCATCATTTTTCAGACCAAACGGCATCACCTTGTTGCAGAAGGTGCCCCATGGGGTTATGAAAGTTGTCTTTTCCATGTCCTCTGGTGCCATCTTGATTTGGTTATAGCCAGAAAAGCCATCCATGAAAGAGAATACCGAGAACTGAGCTGTATTATCCACCAAAACGTCGATGTGAGGTAATGGGAAATCATCTTTAGGGCTAGCTCTGTTCAGATCCCGGTAGTCGACACACATCCGTACCTTTCCATCCTTCTTAGGTACTGGGACGATGTTTGCAACCCATGGCGGATAATTGGTGACTGCTAGAAACCCTGCATCCAACTGCTTTTGCACTTCTTCCTTTATCTTGACAGCCATCTCCGGTCTTGTTCTTCTGAGCTTCTGCTTGACCGGAGGACAACCTTCTTTGAGAGGCAAGCGGTGTACCACGATGTCTATGTCCAGCCCGGGCATGTCCTGATAAGACCAGGCGAAGATGTCAACATACTCTTGCAGCAATCCAATCAGCCCTTTCTTCACATCATCTCTCAAAACAGCCCCTATCTTGATTTCTCTCTTGGCGTCCTCGGTGCCGAGATTAATCACTACAACAGACTCTTGATGCGGTTGAATAACCCCTTCCTCTTGTTTTAATAACCTGGTAAGCTCTTCAGGGAGTTCACAGTCTTCATCACCCTCTTCTTCAGCTTGAAAGATTGGATTTTCAAAGTCGAAGCGAGCCATAGCAGAACCGTTATCAATAGGATCCGGTGATATGCATCTGCATGAGTGATGGTATGTGCTTATGAGTGTGAATAAGAAGTGAAAACTAAACAAAACATTGCCATTTTTTTTTATTTTGAAAAACTGCAAAAATAGAAAGACAGGGAACGAAATATTTGAATGCAAAAATACGTCCTTTATTTATGATAAAAATGCAAGTGTCACATAGACGGGCCCTACAATGAGTCATTACGCCCTGGGCGGAACGTAAGACTTGGATATGCATGAATAAACAAAGAAAATTACTCTTCAAGAAGAGCGACTTGGATAATCTCTTCAGAAGACCAATTGTTGATGACTTCACCCGGGATCCTCGGACGCACCCAGTTGTCAATGTCACAATCACTATCCCCATCTTCTTCGTTGACTGCAGAGACTTGACCATACTGAATGATGCCAGCACTGGAGAAAGTGATCGGCCCCTGAAGTGTTGTAGAAGTCAAAACTGGCTGATACCCAATCCCGAACTTATCTTCTTTCACTGGTAATTCCAACAGACGCCCCCAACCGGGAGCAACACCTGAATCCACCACGGCCCGTGCCTGCTTAAAGGATGAGATAGAGGCACCCGCTTTAACCTCTTCCACCGGAGTTGCATCCTTGATTTGAACTGACTCAAAAGCCTGACACAGAGTCTCATGAATTTCACCTTCTACTTCTACATACTTGAATGTAGACAGGTTACTGACCAGGATGTCCTCCTCACCACAGACGGTGATAATTCGTCAGTTAACCGGAAACTTAATCTTCTGATGTAGAGTTGAAGAGACTGCCCCAGCATTATGGATCCAAGGACGACCCAGCAGGCAACTGTAGGAAGGACTGATATCTATCACGTAGAAGACAGTGTTGAAGGTTTGTGATCCAATCAGAATTGGCAATTCTACCTCTCCAAACACCGATCTCTTAGAACCATCGAAGGCTCTCACAATAAGATCTGAAGGTTTCAAGACCAAACCCTCTACTTCTAACTTCGACAGGGCTCTCTTGGGTAGTACATTGAGAGAGGAGCTTGTATCCACCAGAACATGCGATAGCACGGTGTCTCTGCATTCCATCGAGATGTGCAGAGCCTTGTTATGATTGCGTCTGGCTGGTGTCAAGTCAGAATCCGTAAAACCCAACCCGTTGCCTGCATGCACATTGGCGACGATCCCTTCTAGTTGGTTTACCGAGATTTCTTGAGGTACATATGCAGCATTAAGAACCTTCAGAAGTGCCTCCCTGTGTGCCTCCGAACACAACAGGAGTGAGAGAATGGATATCTTGGACGGAGTCTGAATCAACTGATCGACTACCTTGTAGTCGCTTTTCTTTATGATTCTCAGAAGTTCGTCCATATCCTTTGCAAAAGTGGGCTCAGAACCATCCTGGGGTGCAGAGGTACCCTCATTCACGACTTGCTTGCCTTTGGTTTTCGCCACAGCATCAGCATTATCAGCTTGGGTAACCGGTGGTGAGAACAATCTACCACTCCTGGTGAATCGGCCGATTCCACCGACATTATCCACTGCGGGACCGTCAAGTTCAGGCTTCTGACCCTCTTCTACTTTCAGTGGCCGTTCCACCTTATGATCGTGCGTATACACACTCCCCCCATAATGCCACGGAATGGCCCTTTCACTGGTGAAAGGTAAAGGACCAGGGGTTGTGATGGTCATAGTAGATCGTCGCACTGGTGGCACGGGTTGTGCTTCTGGCACACTGATCTGATTAGTTGGGTAGAAAATAGTGATAGTAGCAATATCACAGTCGTACTCGGAAATCTCATTCATTGAAATGCAAGCATCCGAAACATCGGGATCAAGTTCAATTACATCAGGATCATCCACATTGGAAAAAATAAATACATCATCATGGATTACAGAATCAGTAGGAACAACATCTGCGAATTCATCAGTAGCATCTTCAAACCCTTCTTCCTCAACCCCTTCCACAAACTCTTGGACAGACAAATCTTCAACCTGGAGGATACCCTTGTCGAGCAAGGCCTGGATACCCTGCTGTAGCTTCAAACAACCTCCACTCTGAGTGGCACAATCCAAACAACCCTTCCCACAACCGGGGAAAACGTCGGCCTTCAGCAAGCATCCTTTGATATCCAACAATGGAGTCTTCAACTTCAACACGTCCTTAATGGACTCGGCTTTTCCCTCTATCATGTTAACGTTCGCACCACCATGCTGGGGCATGGGATTGTTAACGACATTCGGAGCCGGTGCAAGGTCGATGGCCTTTGAATCTATGAGGTCTTGAACTACGTGCTTAAAAGCTTTGCAGTTCTCAATATTGTGGCCAGGTGCCCCAGAGTGGAAGCTACACCTAGCGTTGGCATCGTAACCCACCGGAAGTCTACCAACAGGAGGAGCCAGCGTCCGCAGTTGCACAAGTTGTAGTTGTTGAAGACTAGAAAGCAACTGAGCGTACGACATTGGAAGGGTGTCGAAACGTCGGTCCATCATCCTTTGCCTCTGTTGATAAGCGGGTCTGTTACCCGGTTGCTGCTGCTGTTGATACTGAGCTGGTTGACGCTGTGGTTGTTGTTGTTGTAGTGGCGCTGCAGCTGGAATGGTCACAGCCGCAACATACGGTTGCTGATGATAATTCTGAAAATTATTCCTCCGGTTATCCCTGTTCTGATAAGAAGATATGGCATTTGCATCCCCTTCTCCCCTCTTCTGTCCCTGAATGAACGGCTTCTTCACCCCTGATGAGGATCCACCTCCACTCTGGCTCTTATAGGTCTTTAGGTAATTCTCCACCCTTTCTCCAGTAGAGACCACATCAGGAAAGTTGGAAGCATTGCAACCTACCAGACGCTCCAGATAAGGTCCAGGCAGCGTGTTCATGAACATGTTGGCCATTTCCTTTTCCAACATCGGAGGCTGAACACGGGAAGCTGTCTCCCTCCAGCGTTGAGCGTACTCCCTGAAGCACTCATTGCTTTTAAGAGACAGATTCTGAAGTTGAGTTCTGTCCGGAGCCATGTCTGCATTATACTGATACTGCTTCATGAAAGCCTCTGCCAAATCCCTCCAGCAACGGATGTGGGCTCTGTCCAGCCTCATATACCATTCCAAGGATGCCCCAGCTAGGCTATCCTGGAAGAAGTACATAAGTAGCTTCTCGTCATCAGAGTATGCAACCATTTTACGGAAATAGGCTTGCACGTGAGTTTTGGGGCAAGAGCTGCCATGGTATTTGTCAAATATCGGGACCTTGAATTTCGGTGGCACTCTCACACCTGGGACCAGCCCCAAGTTAGCAACATCTACTCCCAGAGGATTCTGTCCTTCCACTGCTTTCAACCTCTCTTCCAATCTTCTAAACATGGGGTCCGTGCCAAAGTCTTCCTGAAGCAAGGGGAACTGATCATCCTGACCATCCTGAATGGGTTGTTGATCTAGGTTGACACGCGGGATCGGGATAGGCCCTGGTCCATTGGGACCATTAGCCTCTGCAGCTGGAGGATCAGCCAACGTCTCCGGTTGAGTAATAGGGGGATCCCTCTGCATCATCTGCCTGAGCTCTTGCTGCCCCTGAGCCACCCCTTGAACCAAATCCATAAATTGATTCATGTGAATCTTCATCTCGGCGAGCTCTGCTTGTACACCTTCCATTGCTCTCTGTTGATTCCTTCGGGTACCGTATCGGTGAATGCCTGAGTCAGCTATCCTGCTGATGGAACACCAAACAACTGAGAACACTGTGGTGGTACCTGTTATGCAAGACATGCGGATGACTATGCAAATGCAATGACATATTTATCAATTCCAAAAGGCATTCTACCCCCTTGATTCCAGTCTCACATTTGATGAACAGTGTAAGAAGAAAACCCCAACTAGAATCAAGAAGAAGATGTAAACCCCCTAGAATAGATAAACATATGTTGAATGATATGAATGCAAAATGATGATGTAATGCAGTGACATGGGAATGCAGTGATGTGTATCTGCTTGAACATCTGTCAGGTTGCACTGTCTGAAGAGAAACCCACTGAAGAATATAACACAAGATCAAAGCTCTGCTCCAGAAAACCGGGTTGGTTGGAGGTTAAGGTTTCCTGAATTTAGCCCGCCCCTCACTGGTAGGTTCTAAGAACAGAAGTTCGTCAACTTCAGCCCTTCAGTCGCGAATAATACGTTTACCACTGAAGGTTTGGCATTATTACGGGATAAAAGACCTCCACTGACTCCCCTCAACAGGACATCCTAAAGCAAGTTCCCAGTCTCGGGGTCCTCGGATTGATCAGCGAGAATGCGCCCACCAGAGCTAACATAATCACGTCTCGGAGGAGAGGCCTCGACTGAGTTCTCGGGAAATGGTCACCAGAGTCGACGATTTCTAAAGGAACATCATGTCATTACGGAACATCCGTAGGACATAATATATCCAAAAGAAACCTCGTCTGGGTGTGGTTCTTCACGAACGACTTAACGTAACAACATGCCACGCAAGCCTCATGATCATCCACTCTAAAACCTGTGTGTGCACTCAAGCCTGGGTAATGGGCTTATCTCTCGTAGAACATCCCATCCCAACAAACAAACAACAGCTCCAACAGATACAGCAGATGAATGCAAGCAAGTAAGTAAATAAATGTACAAAAGCATGAACACCCAATAAACAAGAAAATCACACAAGCTAGGAGGGACTCGCTTAGGGAAGATGGACCAGCAAGAGGTCAACTTCTTTTGTCCCCAGCAGAGTCGCCACCTGTCGCAACCTGAAAAATACAGTGCACAAAAAAAACAACCGGCGAGAGAAAATGACAGAAGAGTCGCCACCGTGCGTTATTCATCCCAAAGGAGGGAAAGGAAACGCTCGAAGTAAACCTGAAAAAGGAAAGGACAAGACGGGGTCTTGCAACCAAATCTTGGGTTCGGGAGTCGGTTATGCGAAGGGAAGGTATTAGCACCCCTACGCATCCATAGTACTCTACGGGATCCACTTTTGTGGTTTTTGTCTAAAGGGTATGGGTTTACCTAATGTTTTTATTTACTAAAAAGGTTAAGAGAAATGACTCGCGCGGATGTCGCATCCACTGCATACGTATCTCATCTGAATATGAGAATCAGAGTCTTCGTAGCTCGGCTGACCTATGGGTTGGGGGGATGTGTGCTCGCTAAGACATCGCGTCTTATGCCTACGTATCTCATCTGGAATGAGAATCAGAGCAAGCCGTAGTTCGGCTAACTACGGGGTTATGGATTGGGTTTTGGACGAACGACGTCACTACGCAATCTACCGGATGCTCGACCTTTGGAGACTTACTCGCCTGTAGTAGAAGGAGTAAACGTGTGTTATGGGTTTTAGGGTTTGGGATGCTCGAGGGCAAACAGGCAGTCCTTGACGAAGGAACCGCGCTACATGTGGGGATATGAATACAAAACACAAAACATGTATCTCAAAGTAAAATGCCACCAAGGGGCTCAAACATTGCCTCCTATCGAGGTCTTCCAGCTAAGAAAGCGATAAAGTACGAGAAAGGGAAAAAATTTACCACACGGATAAAAATCCGAAGTTACAGCAATTAAAGGATTAGCGACCCTGAGATCTCTTCAGCTAGACCATCAAAGAAAATCAGTTAATACGAGTAATCAGAATAAACCTCCGAATGGTATCCCTGCAAGAGCGCGTGAGTCCTCACAAAAAAACTCAACAAAAAGGTTAGAGAAACAAAATAGGGTAACCAAGAGTTGCCCCTAAATCAAAATGTAACCACATGAATAATTCCATCAAAATTCACAAAAAGCTCACAAAAAGCAACCAAGGGTAGGAGGCCTAAACCTCTTGTCAAACACATGCATCAAAAGGGTATCAAATTCACCCATAATACCTCATACATTTAGAGCATTCAAATTAAAGGCATAAAGGTGATGGATATATGGCAAACCTGATGAGAGAGATTGATTAAGATTGAATGGTACGGCCGGATCTGCAAAGTAATACTAGGGTTTGTGTGAGGCGGAGTGAACTTCTCAGGGCTGCCTGAAGGTCGCTGCAGAGTAGTTCCTAGGTTTCCTTCTCTCAAAATCTTTCTCCAGTGAATCTCCCAGTGTAACTTCAAGTGTGTTTTCCTCTACTGAAACTTCAGTATTTATAGACTGATTTTCGTGGGTAGTGGGCTCAAATGAGAGAGACCCAAGTCCAAAAAAATTTGTTATATTTTATTTATTTATTTAATTAATTTTATTTATTTATTTATTTTTAACTTTTTTTTTTTCGGGAAAAATGAAGGGTAAATTTTGGGGTATTACACATAGAATACCCAAGCAAATCCCTAAGTCCTTGAAATGGTTAGTACAATGTCATGATGTTATGATGTTATGATGTTATGATGGTAAGCAAATAATAAGCACAAACAAGTCACACAACAATCACCCCTAAGTTTTAAGGCTTGCATGAGTTCCATAGGTAAGTACCCTCCCCACTGAAGTTTGGTTAGTTCAACCTGTCCTAGAATAGTAACCGGGTTCTAAAAGGATCTCCAATCATTGACCTTCCTTTAAGTCCACTTCAGTGCAACACCAAGTGGTTAACCAAAGCTTCCCTAAAGTCCAATCTCAAAGAGTGTAGTATCGAGTCTCAACCAACCCCAGTCGGAACCGAAGTCAGTTATCTCACTACTTTCTAATGGCCAGGATGAGTCAATTAGGGTTCTAAAGGTCTGGTTAATGCTTTGATGACACCACGCAGACGCCAAATTTCTCCTCAAGTAAACATGAGGAACATCAGGACATCCAAAGTGTCACATTAACCGTAGCCATCATTTTAACCATTCCAGTATACGCCGGATAGTCGCGATGATCTATTGCTACTTACCTAAGGTACACTAGATCCGGGTGTAGGATCTTTCACTCAAGCATAGAATACCCAAGCAACCCCTTAAAATTAAATCAGACAATTCAAATAAGCGATCTTGTTTTTTTTTTTTTTTAAGGTAACCTCTCTTTGTTGTCCCCAGCAGAGTCGCCAGTTCTGTCATACGGTGAACTGGAATTTTGTGTTTTTGCTTTGGAAAGCAAATGTCGCGGTTAGCAAGAGTCGCCACCGACTTTTCTTTTATCCAATAAGGAAAGGCGGAAAAGAACAGGAAAGACCTTGATTAGATTTTGGATTCGGGAGGTACATTATACAAAGGGAAGGTGTTAGCACCCTTTGTATCCATGGTTATCCATGGGCTCTTAATTGCTTGATCACTTATATTATTTTTCTTGTCTGAAAAAAAGTGTTTGTAAACTGCTTAGAAAATGTTTTGAAGAGAGTTTAACTTTGTAATGATTCTTGTACGAATGTATACAAAGTATTTATCTCGTTTAATTTTGAAAGTTGTTTAGAAAAATATAACTTGGCAATGATCCTAGTACGAATGTATACCAAGTGGTGATTTTCTAGTAGATGTTTTGCAAAGTGTGATGTATGAAAAATGTTTTAGGTTGTGAGTCAGCATTTAAGAGTTATACCTACCCCAGGTCTTTATGGTTATTTCCTATCCTTATGAGGGTAAAACTGTCCTTACTATTGAGAAGTAAGTAGTCTTATCCTTTGGATGTAAAGGGACATCGTAGGGTCATCGATTGGTCATTGAAGGCAACATTTGTAAGGATACCTTAGCATTCGAAGGGACGATCATCATTTAATCGTAGGCTGCAACGACGGGTCATCGAGGGAAAAAAATCATATATTCGCAGGCAACATCCGAGGGACTATGATTTATCTTATAGGGACATGATGATTTAACCGAAGGGTCTTTGCTAAGTGCATCCCCACATTCGTGGGACATGACCATAATACCGTAATACTGTAAGGCAACAAAGAGAGGGCCAAGATCACATATTCAAAGGCAATATTTTATAATCAATTAAGTAATTAGGATGGATCTCCACATTATAATCAATTAGGTAATTAGGATGAATCTCCACATGGGTAATCCACAAATAAAGTGGAATACCTAGCAAGCTACCTTTTCTAGGAGTATGTGAGCCCTTACAATATTCAGCAAACAGGTCAGAATACCAAATCAGGGTGCAATCGAGAATTGCACCAAACAAAAGGAATCATAACAGTAATAGGGTCAGGTAAACAATGCAGGGCTATGATAAAACGTGTCAGATGAGCAAAAATCAGAACAGAAAAGTCAGCGACTGTCACGTTCGCTGCTGCCTCTCCTAGCGAGGGCTTAGCGAACACTCGCTACAGGTTCGCTTAGCGATGTGCTAGCGAACGGCTGCGGGTTTGAATTTCAGAACAGTACGATTTCAGCAAGCTTCACACCCTATGGAATCCACTACCGAAATTACATGGTTAAACATTCAAGATATTCAGACATATTTAAATCCACAGGCAGAACCTCAAATATATTTATGAATTCAATTATGATATCACATGTAAATTAAGAACATAAAGCGGTAATAGTAATGCAAACCTGTTGGCAATTGAATTGCAACCTTAAATTGACAAGTCACTCTTAGGGTTGGCGCCGGATTGAGTTGGGCGGAGGTAACCTTTGTGCAGATGAATTTCCCTCAGGGTTTCCTTTAGGGTTGCTCTGAATTCTCTGGGTTAGCCTCCAAGGTTTATTGTCTGTGGGTGTTTGCCTTTCTCCTCCGTTCCCCCCCCCCCCCATCTTTTTTTCTGACTGAAGTTGTGGTATTTATAATGCTCTTTTTGTGACCTAATGGGCTCAGAATGAAGCCCAAAAATTCTGGTATTCGCAAGCTTCGCTAGGCGAGTGGTGTAGCGAAGGGTTCGCTAGGCGAAGGATTTGCTCGCCTAGCGAGCAAGCCAGTTTAGGCCATTTTCTGGATTTGGCCACCTGTGCGTTGGGTCTTTGTTCCTTTAAGATCAATGTCTTGGAAAATGGATTAGAACGCCTTGAAAAATGTCTTGAAAACTTAACGGGAAAATTTTGGGGTATGACAGTGAGCAAAGTGGATGACACACTGAATAGTAGATGGACTACACATCTCTTTTATCTGCCAATTGCCTTATCAAAGGACTTTTCCTGCTTGGCACAAAAATAAACATTCACAAACATTGCCTCTTAAGGAGGGCTTCAGACAGGTGCCTGCCCACATAACAGGACAGGTCTTCCAGACTACATGAAGTCAAAGAGTCATACCTCACTGGTTAAGCAACCAAGCAAAAGCAAGTTCAAATTGAACTTAAGCAACTAATGCACCTGTGGAAACATCACACAAGTCAATTCAACTGTACAGACAAACAGACAATCATGAATATCAAACAGTCAAACCCAATGAGCAAAGGCATAAGCCAACAAGTCAAACTCAAATGAGTTAACAACCCTACAAAACACACAATGTTAGTAGTCAAAATTAAACATCAAAGGCTCAAGTGATAGAGCATCATCAACTATGTAACTTGAATGCTCAACCTGAAATCAAAGCTCAAACATAAGCAACCAACCACTAGGTCAAGGCCTAGGGTCAAAGATGGAGAAAAAATCCAAAACAGAAGCTGAAAATTGACATGAATCAACTCCATTCAATCAAGAACACAATCCAAAAGGTCTCACATCCATATCAATTACCAAATTCATTTCATGAACCAAATATGGCAAGGTATGCAAATTGTGACCATATTGTGACATCAGAATGAACAAATGCACATTAAATCAAAAATGATTTAAATAATTTTGGCAAAATTCATGAGTAAACAGGACATACAACATGATCATCACACAAAAACTTAGAGCATTTGGACATCAATAAGCATGGTAATCACATTGCATAAGTCAAGGCAAGCATAACAATCACATGTGTGACACCAATTGTCACACCAATTTAGCATAGGCATAAAACAAAAATGAATCATGGTAAAAACCTCAAACCAAAGCCAAAACAACATTCAGCATGACTATAAATAGTGTGCAAAATTTCACAAGCATTGGATAATCCACAAGCATTTCACAATCAAATGAAGATCAAGGCAATTCAAAAGCTCAAATGTGACCATCCAGAATGAAAAATCTCAATTAAATCAGAAATGATCCCAAAAATTCCACCAAATATCATGCTCATTCACAACATTCATATCAAGCATCATACAAAAAATCACATCAATTGGAATTTATTTGGCATGGCAAATTCATCAATCAAGTTGAACATCTCAAGGTGTGACACAAATTGTCACACCTAACTTAGAAAACTCATAAAACAGAAATGACACATGATAAAAATACCAAATCAACACCATAATTTCAAGCCATGAGTCTAGTTTCAACATGTAAAATTTCATGAGCATTGGATAAAATCTCAGCATTTCACAAAAGATATGGCAAGGCAAGGTCAAGAATGGACACATGTACACAAACCCTAGCACCAAATATTTTCTAGCCATGCACAATTTATGAATTAATCATCAAAAAAGCTAGACAAGAAATGTGACACAATGCAAAAAACCACATATTTTTTGGATCATTATTTGATTTGTTATGAATTTTCAAAGGTGATGAAAAATTAAAAAAATGATAAAGCAAGCCATGGAAATGAATGGAGGGAAATAGAAAAAATTGCATGGCATTTGAATAAATGGAAGAGCTGGGAATCGAACAAAAATGCAATTCAAATGTTGGCGCCCTGGCTAGATGAAACGCCGCGTTTCATTTAAACGCTGGCAAGTCCAAGCTGACGTGTGCTTGGTCAAACGCGTCTGGACCAGTCATTTGGCAAGCGTGGTACCTATGTGGACCAATCAGACATATGCATGGCAAAAAAACATTAACCAATCACGTTGCAGCCCTAATCTAACACATGAGCCACGCTTTTCTGTTCTCTTAAGGATCTAAAACTGTTGCCTAAAGCCTGGATCATCTTCTTCATCACATACGCGCATGAACAGTGAACAACTTCATGCATCAAGAACAATTATTCCAGAAATTGAAATTAAGCATATCAATAGGTAGATCATTCATCATAGATCACGAATCAAGGCATGGCTAAGTCTAAATCATCACATACAAAGAGAATCGAAGCCATGAACAATTGCACATGAAACTTTAAATTGCCATAACTCAGCCAAACATGCATGGATTTCAATGATTCAAAGCTCAGATTAACTAGCATTGCAAGATCTACAACAATAGCATAACAATTTCAAGAGATAAAGAGATCGAATCTGTGACCTCTTGATGTGCAGAATTGGAATTCGTATGTTTCTGGCCTTGCAATGCTCCAAAAGTCTTCTTGAATGCTTGTACAAGTGTTTGGAATAGAGATCGAAGCTCAACTGCTCTTGAATCCAACAGAATTTTGATTTGCCATTGTTGCTTCAAAGCTTTAATATGCTTCAATGATGCACGATTTCCTTTGGTTCCTCCTTCAATCTTGCTCCATGATGCTTCCAGGTGATGAATTGATCAAGAGAATTGGATTGTGTTTGAAGAAATTGAGAAAAATTTGGAGAGAAAGTGAGAGAGAATTTTGAGAAAATGGATCTAGATCTGAAATTATGAGTTGTTGTTTTAAGAATCAGTTAGGGTTTTGCTATTTATATGCTATGATAAACATGCTTAATTATGCCTAAACCAAATGCTAATGAAAATGGATTAAGTTTGGAGGTGTTTTGCAAAATTGAGCTTTCACCCTTATGCATGGAAATCATGGATGAACAGTACACGAAAATTATTGAATTTCACTTAAAACCATATTTTAAAATCAATGGTAATTGCCAAATGTTCAAATAATTCACCAATTTTGAATTTCATGTTTTCCCTCCAAAAATCCAAGATTTTGCAAATGATTATGTGATGATAATTGATGTAATGCAATGCAAGATTTTGAAACTAGAGGTCATGATGAGAATGTAGCAAAAAGAACCACTTGAATTGGCCTTTTGGTTTGAAAGTTATGTCCATTTGAAGTTCAATGTACACTTTGTCAAGTTTTGATCATATCTCCTTAACCACACATGAGAAATTGATGATCTTGGACTTTTTGGAAATGGGAGAGAAAGATCTACAACTTTCATGTTCAACAAAATTTCATTTGAAGCCTTTTTGATGATGTAATCTTGAGTTGAAAACCTTTCCATTTTTGGCAAATTCAAATTACAGGTCACTTACTATTTTTGGAAAGTTTTGTCCTGACTTTAAATTCTTCAATGTTGATGTTTGAAATGTCAAATGAGACTTGTTTGAACATGAATGAAGTATTTCTAATCACTTCCCACCTCCAAAACCAACAGTTGACTTGGCAGTTGACTTTTGCAGTTGATAGATGACTTGGTCATGCACAGATGAATTTGAGCCTCAACCTCTTGATGAAATGGCACCAAAATGAAACCCTAGCTTATACAAGCTCAACAAAATCATATGATGGTCTCCACCTCATTAAAAACCTCATCTCCTTGAAAATCCCTGATTGGCATAGTGCAACTGATTAGGGTTGACCAGAGGTCCAAACCCTAATCCCAAGGCACATGATCAGGCACAATGAACCTCTTGGTGATGATAATACCATGATGATGGTGATGTATCAATCCAACCAAAAAAATGCTCAACCTCCTTGAGGAACTAAGAAACCCTAATTGAAGCACAAACCTCAGATGATTAGTGATCAATTCATGAAACCCTTAGCCTTGAATCTTTTAACCTCTTTATCTTCTGAGCAAGACTTAGGAAGATGACTTGCTTATTTCACATGATATGCAAAGATGTAATGCCTAATGTCCTAAAAATGAAATGCAATATGCTAAGTTAGTCCCAAGAGAGGAGGGCAAATTTTGAGGTGTTACACTCCATAGGATGTTCATTCTCCTTTTCTCTTGTATTATATTTGGTTATCAAAATTGTACTACTTCATTAGTGTAAAAAAATTCCAAATATTATTGCTATGAGTATTCCATATATATCTTAAAAGATTAGTATTTTCAAATATTTGCAAATAGATCTCTATAAAGTTCCTCTAATAAAAACTAACCATATGCACAAACATGGCATGCATCATATGCATAAGCAGGTTTTGTTCTGAGCTCTTGATTTGTGGTCTAACTCTTTGCTCTTAATTTATTTTGAAGACAAGCTGACGCACCCGTATAATGCAAGGGCCAATCATCCAAGGATAATGGAGCATTTAGAGCAAGAGAATAGAGAACTGAAAGAAGAGATCGCTAGGCTGACTACCATGATGGAGTCAGTGCTGGCCCCTCAGAGTCAAGCTTCGCCAACTCCTGCAACTCCTCCCGCGAGGACGGTTATTCCTGAGGTTACTACCTCGATTGTTCCTGCTACAACAACCCATTTCGCTCCAACCATGCCAGCCGGGTTCTCGTGGGGGATGCTTGCTAATTTTGTGCCATAGGGTTTTGCTCCTACTCTCGCTTCTCTGTCGGCATCTAGCCCGGTCCTTTCTGTGTCTCCTCTTATTGTGCACACCTTACCACGAGTTAAAGACACCATCTATCATTCCGAGCCATCTGAGGGTCCGGATGTATATGAAAAGATGGACGAAATGAAATACCAATTCCTTGACCTGCGTAAGGAACTGAAGACTCTGAGGGGTAAGGACCTCTTTGGTAAAAGTGCTGCTGAGTTGTGCTTAGTGCCCAACGTGAAGATCCCTGTTAAATTCAAAGTACCTGACTTTGAGAAATACAAGGGAAATACACGCCCGCTCAGCCATCTTGTGATGTATGCTCACAAGATGTCAACACAGACAGATAACGACCAACTGCTTATCCATTACTTCCAGGATAGCCTATCAGGTGTTGTGCTCCGGTGGTACATGGGGATGGAGAGCGCTAGCATCCGCTCTTTCAATGATCTTGGTGAGGCCTTCGTCAAGCAATATAAATATAATGTGGATATGGCTTCTGATAGGGACCAGTTGAGGGCGATATCGCAGAAGGACAAAGAGACCTTTAAGGAGTACGCCTAGAGATGGCGTGAGTTGCCAGCTCAGATAGTGCCACCCCTAGAAGAGAAGGAGATGACAAAGATATTTTTGAAGACTTTGAGCTCTTTCTACTATGAAAGGATGATCTCTAGTGCTCCCTCAGACTTCACTGAAATGGTGAATATGGGGATGAGGTTGGAAGAAGGGGTCCATGAAGGACGATTATCCAGAGAGGACAGCTCTTCAGCAAAGAGATATGGGGGCTTTACTAAGAAGAAGGAGGGAGAGACACATGCTATGTCCTCTCACATTAAAAGAAGACCCTCTATAAGGAGGAAGGACGTGCGCCCTGCCGTCAACCAACACCAGGTGGCTCATATAGCACTTGTCTTTAGAGAAGTTCATCATCATCAACAACAACAACAATATCGTCAACAACAACAGGCCTACCAGCCTCGAAACAATAATAACACCAGCACCAGCAACTACGAGAGGAGGAAGGTAACTTTTGACCCGATTCTAATGAGATACGCTGAACTCTATCCTTCTTTGATCGATAGAAAGCTTATTACTCCACAAGATCCTCCCGCTATACCAACCAACCCTCGGTGGTGGTATAAGCCAGAACTGCATTGTGTATATCATTCAGATGCTCCCGGACATGACGTGGAAAATTGTTACCCATTAAAGACCAAGGTGCAAGACCTTGTGAGAAGTGGTATTTTGTTTTTCGAGGACGTAGGTCCTAATGTGAAGAAGAACCCATTGCCCGAGCATGGGAAAGCTGTTGTGAATATGGTCCAGGGTTGCCCTGGAAAATATAAAGTCTTGTATGTCAATGACATAAGGCAATCTCGTTGATAGTGCACGCATGGCACCTCGACTCTGTTAGTGCATGCCGACAAGTTAGAAAGGACATCCAAGAGAGGATTGATCAGGGGATGATCGAGATACTTCAGAATCGTAATGAGGACGAAGTTGATGTAATTACCCTGGTGTTTAAACTTCCTGAGCCTGTTGTCATCAAATATGATGGCAGCAAGAAGAAGGTATCACCAGCTCTTGTGATCAAGCCAGCGGGTCCTGTCCCGTATTCATCAGACAAGGCTGTTCCCTACAGGTACAATGCTGTAATGCTAGAAGATGGGAAGGAAGTGCCTTTGCCCTCAACCTCTGTTGTAAGCATTTCAGACGTCAGTGGTGTGACCCGTAGTGGTCGTGTTTTCTCGGCGCAGCCGAAACCCCACAAAGATGTTGTGAAGAAGGTTGTTGTTAATCCTGCCGGTCCCGTGGGGACTTCTTCTTCTAATAATCCTGCTCCTGTTGTGAAGGGTGTTAACCCTGTTGTTGCTAAGAATAATAACACTCCTATCCAAGTTGGCCAGTCTGGCATTGTAAGATAGGATAGTGATGAGATACTGAGGCTCATCAAAAGGAGTGAATACAATGTTGTTGATCAGCTGCTACAAACGCCATCAAAGATATCTGTGTTATCTTTGTTGATGAATTATGAGCCACACTGCGAAGCTTTGCAGAGGGTATTGGACGTGGCATACGTGGACCACAATGTCACAATTGAACAGTTTGATAGCATTGTTGCAAACATAATCGCTTGTAACAACCTGAGCTTCTGCGATGCTGGTCTTCCCGAGGAGGTAAAAGACCACAATTTGGCCTTACACATTTCAATGAACTGTAAGGATGATGCCTTGTCTAATGTGTTGGTGGGCACAGGATCATCACTGAATATGTTGCCAAAATCCACTATGGCTAAACTCTCATATCAGGGGCCTCCCATGAGGCAGAGTGGAGTGGTTGTGAAGGCGTTTGATGGATCGCGCAAAACCGTGATCGGTGAATTAGAACTTCCGATCAAGATTGGACCTAGTGATTTCCAGATCACTTTCCAGGTCATGGACATCCATCCTTCTTACAGTTCTTTGCTTGGCAGACCATGGACTCACGAGGCAGGCGTCGTGATATCCACCCTACACCAAAAATTGAAGTTTTTAAAGAATAAGAAGTTGGTGGTGATAGGGAGAGAGAAGGCTCTCTTGGTCAGTCATTTATCTTCCTTTTCCTATATTGATGCTGAGGATGAGGTTGGGACTCCGTTCCAAGCCTTGTTTATTGCTGAGCCTTCAAGGAAAGAACTTTCTTCATTTGTCTCCTACAACGATGCAAAGTTGGCCATTGAGCATGGTGCAACTACTGGTTTGGGGAAAATGATCAAGTTGGAAGATAACAAATCCCGAGCTGGCATAGGGTATTCTTCCGGTGTTTCCAATGAGCGTGGGCTATTCCAGAGTGGAGGTTTTATCCACACAGATGAAGATCAGGAAGCCGCTGCCATTGTTGAAGATGATGAAGAGGAAGACCTTGGCAACTTTGTCATCCCTGGAGGAATCTGTAATAATTGGGTCGATGTTGATGTTCCAACAGTTATCCACAAGTCCACGTAATGGGTTCATTTCGTTTGAAAACCCTTCTCCCATGCCAAAAGGAGAAGTGATGACATTGTTGGCACAATTTGATTAATACAATGATATTCATTCAATAATCACATGTTAAATGTTTGTTTTTCCAAAATTATTTTCCCTTTTTGCTTTTTTGCGTGAAATTGGTGATCACCATAAAACCCTAAAAAGAGAATAAAATCAATATTTTCATCTGCATAATGATTTGCCTTGTTTGAATTCTGAAATCTCTTTTATACTCAAAATCATTATGCAGGTTAATCAAACCCATTGAACATAATGATCCAACACCGTCTCCCAACTTTGAGTTCCCTGTATTTGAGGCTGAAGAAGATGATGTTGAAGAGATTCCTGATGAGATTACCCGTCTTCTTGAGCACGAGGAGAAGATCATTCAGCCGCATCTTGAGAATCTGGAAACAGTCAACTTGGGGTCTGAAGACTGCATTCGTGAGGTGAAGATAGGGGCACTCCTTAAAGAGTCTGTTAAAAATGGGTTGATTGAGTTGCTACGAGAATATGTCGACGTCTTTGCCCGGTCGTATGAAGACATGCCTGGTCTAGATACTGATATTGTGCAACATTTCTTGCCGTTGAAGCCTGAGTGTGTGCTTGTGAAGCAAAATCTCAGAAGAACTCATCCTGATATGGCAGTGAAGATTAAAGAAGAAGTTCAAAAGCAAATTGATGCAGGGTTTCTGGTGACTTCTACATATCCTCAATGGGTGGCCAATATTGTGCATGTGCCTAAGAAATATGGAAAAGTCCGAATCTGTGTGGACTACCGTGACTTGAATAAAGCTAGTCCGAAAGATTATTTTCCTCTACCACACAATCATATGTTGGTAGATAATACGGCTAAAATTCAATGTCTTCTCATTTATGGACGTATTTTCAGGTTATAATCAGATTAAAATGGAACCCGGGGATATGGAGAAGACAACATTCATCACACCTTGGGGAACATTCTGTTATCGAGTGATGCTCTTCGGTTTGAAGAACGCCGGAGCCACGTATCAACGAGCTATGACTACCTTGTTTCATGATATGATGCACAAGGAGATCGAGGTGTATGTTGATGATATGATCGCGAAGTCGAAAACGGAAGTTGAACATATAGAACACTTGTTGAAGCTTTTCCAGCGTTTGAGGAAGTATAAACTCCGCCTGAATCTGAACAAGTGTACATTTGGAGTCCGTTTCGGCAAGTTATTGGGCTTTATCGTCAGTGAAAGAGGTATTGAAGTTGGTCCTGCCAAGGTCAAAGCAATACAAGAGATGTCTGCGCCCAAAACTGAGAAGCAATTCCGAGGTTTTCTTGGCCGCTTGAATTACATTTCGAGATTTATATCCCACATGACTGCCACATGTGCGCCAATATTCAAGCTCTTCCGAAAAGATCAGCGTCATGATTGGACCGAAGATTTCCAGAAAGCTTTCGACAGTATTAAAGAGTATTCGTCTGAGCCTCCGATTCTGTCTCCTCCCATTGAAGGGAGACCATTGATTATGTACTTGACCGTGCTGGATGATTCCATGGGATGTGTATTGGGTCAGCAAGATGAATCAAGGAAGAAAGAGTATGCAATATACTACTTGAGTAAGAAGTTTACTGGTTGTGAGTCTCGGTACTCAATGCTTGAGAAGACATGATGTGCTTTGGCTTGGGCCACTAAGCGTTTACGCCAGTATATGTTGAATCATACGACTTGGTTGATATCCAAAATGGATCCAAACAAGTATATCTTTGAGAAGCCTGCTTTAACTGGAAGGATTGCCCGTTGGCAGATGTTGTTATCTGAGTATGATATTGAGTATCGAGCTCAAAAAGCTATTAAAGGTAGTATCTTGGCTGACCACTTGGCACATCAACCAATTGAAGATTATCAGTCTGTGTAGTACGATTTCCCTGATGAGGAGATTCTGTATTTGAAGATGAAAGATTGCGATGAGCCTACGCTCGATGAAGGACCAGAGCCTGGTTCTCGATGGGGCATGGTGTTTGATGGTGTTGTTAATCAATATGGAAATGGTATTGGGGCAGTGATTATTACTCCTCAAGGCACGCATTTTCCTTTTACACAAGGATGACTTGTAAATGCACGAATAATATGGCGGAGTACGAGGCCTGTATTATGGGTTTGGAAGAGTGTATTGATCTTAGGAACAAACATCTTGATGTTTATGGTGATTCGGCCCTTGTTGTTAATCAGATTAAGGGTGAATGGGAGACGAATCATCCTGACCTCATCCCATACAGAGATTATGCAAGGAGGATTTCAACTTTCTTTACTAAGGTTGACTTCCATCATATTCCTCGAGATGAGAGTCGGATGGCAGATGCTCTTGCTACGCTTGCTTCAATGATTGTGGGGAAATATTGGAATGAAGTCCCCAATATTACTATGATGCGCTTGGATAGACCAGCTCACGTGTTTGCAGTTAAAGAAGTGAAAGATGATAAGCCATGGTATTATGATATCAAGTGTTTTCTCCAAAGTCAGACTTACCCGTCTGGGGCATCTGTTAAAGATAAGAAGACTTTCAGGAGATTATCTGGCAGTTTCTACCTTAATGGTGATGTGTTTTATAAGAGGAATTTTGACATGGTTCTGCTCAGATGCGTGGATAGACACGAAGCAGACCTGTTGATGACTGAAGTCCATGAGGGTTCATTTGGTACTCATTCCAATGGACATGTTATGGCAAAGAAGATGTTGAGAGCAGGCTACCATTGGCTGACAATGGAGTCTGACTGCTGTAAATATGTGAAGAAATACCACAAGTGTCAGATTTATGCGGATAAGATTCATATTCCCCCGACACTTCTGAATGTTATTTCCTCACCATGGCCTTTCTCCATGTGGGGAATTGACATGATTGGCATGATTGAACCAAAGGCGTCAAACGGTCACCGTTTTATTCTCGTATCTATTGATTACTTCACCAAGTGGGTTGAAGCGACGTCGTACGCAAATGTGACCAGGAAGGTGGTTGTGAAGTTTATCAAGAACCAACTCATATGTCGCTATGGTGTGCCAGACAAGATCATTACTGATAATGGATCTAACTTGAACAACAAGATGATGAAAGAGCTGTGTAGCGAGTTCAAGATTGCACATCATAATTCTTCTCCCTATAGACCCAGATGAATGGGGTTGTTGAAGCTGCTAACAAGAACATCAAGAAGATTATCCAGAAGATGGTTGTTACGTACAAAGACTGGCATGAGATGCTGCCATTTTCTTTGCATGGTTATCGTACATCAGTTCGCACTTCAACAGGGGCAACCCCTTTCTCTCTTGTGTATGGCATGGAGGTTGTGCTTCCCGTGGAGGTTGATATCCCATCAATGAGAGTCTTGATGGAAGCCAAGTTGACTGAGGTTGAATGGGTTCAGAGTCGTTATGACCAATTGAACTTGATTTAAGAGTAGAGACTAACTGCCATGTGTCATGGTCAGTTGTATCAGCAAAGGATGAAGAAAGCCTTTGATAAGACGATCAAGCCTCGTGTATTCCGAGAAGGTGACCTCGTGCTCAAGAAAGTCTTGTCTTTCGCGCCCGATTCCAGAGGCAAGTGGACTCCAAACTATGAAGGTCCATATGTTGTTAAGAGAGCCTTTTCAGGCGGTGCTTTGATGCTTACAACTATGGATGAGGAGGACTTCACTCGTCCTGTGAATTCAGATACAGTCAAGAAATACTTCGTCTAAAATAAAAACAGAATGGCTCGCTAAGTTGAAAACCCGAAAGGGCGACTTAGGCAAAAATAAGCGTCTCGGTGGATTGAAAACCCGAAAGGGCGATCCAGGCAAAAGTTAGAGACATGAAAAAAAATGGATATATAGGATCCCGCTTGATTGAGTACCTCAACCTGGGGCAATCTAGGCAAAAATTAGGGATTTGGCAAGTAACTGCATCCTGACAAGACTTTGTTCTTCAACAGTCATCTGTCAAAGAATCTCGCTCAGTCATCGTCAACTGAAGCTTCAAATACATTGGATTCGGAGTTGGTGGAGAAATGGTCATTATGTTCAATGTAGCCCTTTTTCCAATATATATCACCAATTTCAAATTTGTAAAGATCCATGGAGTCTCGCCATTTGCGGGCTACCATTCTATTAAATAAATTTGAGCCTTTATCCAATTCTTGGCACTCTTATTTGTTTAACAAATGTTTGCATGTTTTAATTAATAAATATCATTGTTTTAAACAAATAAAGTTTTTATAAAACTGTCTTTAAACAAAGTGAACATTCACAATGACCAAAAAGATAGTTGGAACGTCTTCAGTGCATTCCCAAGGATAGTACGATTTCCAAAAGGTAAGACATTTGTTCATATTCTGGCATGTTTTATCCTCTTCATCAGCTTTCGATTTGTCTCCACAGCGAGTGCAGAAAGAACAAACTAGTATCAACTCTCCAGAGAGTCTGGAGTTTTGGCCTCGATCTTTTAGAGATGTGTATACCTCTATATCATGCACTAGCATTTGTGTTTTATACCTTGTGTGGACTGACCTAAAATCCCTTATAGATTGATAAAAGTTGATATTCTATCTATTCATAAGGAAGTTTGTCTTTCCCCAGTATGAGTAGAAGTCTTCAGCGGAGTAAGCATGTGTTCCCTGCATAGCTGCCCTTCCAGATAAGTTGTTTCCTCAGCATGAAGTTGTCTAGAGCAGTTGGTGAAGGGATTATTTCCCTTTTCATCCCCAACATGGCACGTGTTGACTAAGGATTAGTTTCCGAATCCCTCAGCCAGGACAGTTCTGTAGAAGCAAGCTTCAATCCAAAAAGTATTTTGATGAAGACAACATGTATCAATGCAAAAAGAGAAGAGCTTCAAAGATAATTCAAGCATCAAAGTTATCAAGACATATGCATGAGAAACATTTTGATCAAGCTTCGTTTTCAAGTCAACCGTTTGCAAGATTGTTGATTCACTTCTAAGGTATATCTAATTCACTCTTAGATTAGTATACAAGTGTTCAACAATCATGATCTGCATTTGCATTTTTAAACATAACCATTTGTTAACATGTTGAAATGACATACACATTTTTCTTAAAGTATTTTTCTGCATTTCAACAGTGTTAACCGGTTAACCATATGGGTTAACCGGTTAACAACCTAGTTTCTGAAATTATCTGTTAACGTTAATACGCGTTAACCGGTTAACCCATTTGGTTAACCGGTTAACACTGTTCGTTTCAGTGAAAAACATTTTTCAGAAACTTGTACCTTTTCATCATTATTTATGAAAAATTTATACCTCTTTGAAAAGGTGTTTTGGCAATATAAATTCTTGAATTTTCAAAATGAATTTTCACCTCCAAGAATTTTCATAAAAACTTAGGATAATCACTCTCTCATATTTTATTCAATATTTCATAAAAGTGTTCACAATAAAATTTTCATCTCATTCCATTTTTGAACACTTGTATATTATTCATTGAGTGAATTATTTATCTAAGGAGAAGATCAATCAAGAGAAGATTGATAATACTACACTTTGTTAAAATCATCAAAAAGACTTATTTCTTTTTTGACTTGTGATCCAGGATTATTGGACACAAGGGTTTGTGTTGAAGAGGATTGTTCTTCATACACTTGTTTACCTATAGGTTAGATAGTAAGCATCACCATTGGTGTGAGTAGGCTGTACCATAATTCTAACTATAGTGAAATCTCTTTCGAGTCGAAAGGGGAGTGGATGTACCTTCGGATTGTGAAGGGAACCACTATAATTTCCGGTGTCTTTTTACTTTCCGCAATTTATCTTTCCGCACTTAAACGTAAAATAACCAAAAACCGAAAACAAGTTCGAAGATTTTTTAACCACCTAATTCACCCCCCCCCCCCTCTTAGGCGCATTTACAACTTACAAGTTCCTCCGGGAATGCTTGCAGTTCATCCCCATTAGGGTCGCTTACAGTCCATCCCCAGTGGGGTCGCCTACTCATAGCTTGATAATTTGTATCCCCTCCGTGGTTGAAGATTTCTTCCAGTATTAGACGGTGATGAGGAAGATGTGTTATTTCCTTCTCCAGCGAAGCAAAATCGCTATTTCTCCCCTTAGCGAAGATGTCTCTCCAGCAGTCAGAAGGAAGTGTTTTAATTGATGTGTATGTGTTTGGTGGTTATTCCCCATGAAGTTTCACCTCATTTCCCGATAAGTTCCCCAGTAGAGTTTCTTCTACGACGGATCTTATTGGTGTCTCGTCACCTGTTCCCAAGAATTGTTGAAACATCCCCGACAGTCGAAGACGGTGACTCTGCATGTTCCCCAGCTGAGATTTTGCTTATCCCCAGCGGTGGTCTATGTCTCCTGGTATTTGAAGCATTCCCCACCAGAAGCTGATTTCTCCTGTGGGCCTTGTCTTTCTCTTTTGAGATGTTATACCGGATGTCCGTTCGCGGCTCTTAAGCCTATTTGTGTTAGATATGTCTTTCTGTCAGCATTAATCATACATAAACCACGCATATACATGCATAATCATAGCATTCAAATATTCATGATGCATAGTATTCCATATATCTTTGCTTGTTATCTCCTGTTATTGGTGAAATGTTCTTCCCCAAGCAGATGTTTGTGTCTGATCTCTCCATTTAGAGTCAGCCCCATAGGCAGAAAGTGTCTATCTTTCCTTTTATTCCCCACTGAGTTATGTCCTCGTGGATGATTATTGCTTCAGTTTCCTCCCCAATTGTGTATCGGGATGGAATTACTCCCCTGAGTTATATCCTCATCGGGTTGAGTCTTGTTTTATTGTGTCTTTCTAGTTTATTCCTAGATTGACTCCTTTCTTGTTGTACCCTGCAGTTCTCTTGTGGTTTAGTTGTTCAATTTCTCAGTAACTAGTAATTGTCCATATTTTACCCAATGGACTTTTTGGCCTTCTACCTAGTAACCGGTAGTTGTAAGTCCTATTTCTGTGGTTTTCTACCTAGTAACCGGTAGATGTAATCCCCTCTCTGTTGGTTAACTTTACCTAGTAACCGGTATTGATATTCCTTTGTTTTTGAGTATACCACCCAGTAACCGGTGATATATTCTTGGATAATTGCTCTTATCAAGCGGTTCATCCTCCCCGCGAGTCATCTTTCATTTTACCCTTGGTTGGTAATGATTGTTTCTCCTTTTCACTGGTCATCATTTTTATACCCAGTAACCGGTATCCCGATGTCCTTTCTTTTCGGTCGATTTATCCTTTATTAACCCAGTAATCGGTTGTGGATAATCTTCCATGCGAGTATGTTATCTACGTTATGACGGTAATAGATAATGTATCTCATGCGCTCTTTAGTTGAAGTCTTTTTTCTGCCCCAGTTGAGTAAGATTCATATTTCCTTATGGAATCGAATGCCCATCCTGTAAGTCGAGTTTGCTTTTTCAGCCCTCCTTTCGGATGATGAGTGTTTTGGATATGTTCCCAATTCACGCCTGGTTGGTCACCTATTATATGCCCAGTAACTGGTATCCCTGGTGTTCCTTCCTTCTGCTCCCTATTTTGACTTGTTGTCCCATGTGGAGTCAAATCTTCCTGAATTGAGATGTGCCTTTTGGGTCCTCCTCAGTATTTCGGATGATTGATATCTCTCACACTTATACCGGTCTTAGATATTCTTTCTCCCTGAGCGTGTTGTTCTCTCACCCAGTAACCGGTGTTTTGAAAACATGTCTCTCTTTGAGTTTATTACCTAGTAACTAGTAATATCTCGTTGTTTCTTCCTCAGCTGAGTCCTTTGTGGACATCCCCGTTTGAGTTCAGATTTTTATCCGAAGTATCCTCTGTGGATAGTTTTGTTGTATTGGCATATTCCCCAATACATGCATCTTTTCTTCAACCCGAGTCTTTCCATCGATCTATTTTCTTGGAATCCCCTCGTGTCTCCCAGTAAGTTTTCAAGTCGTGACCTGCTCACGCATTTTTACCCTATTCTTCCCCAGAGTCTCTGTCTCCCCAGTGAGTGCGTTACTCCTATGGATTTTTTAGTTTCTCCTGATTTCTTTTCCTTCGTGGCAGTTATTCATCATGAAGATTTTATTTTTGCATACATACATTTGCATCATGAGGTCTCTTAAGGACCAAAATTCGCCTCTTTGTTATTATTTAAGCCCATTCTACCTCGTCGAGACAAATATTTTAACCTTCATATCTCCAACTAGAATGACCTTAAATAGGGGCATCTGTAAGACCCTAATTTTGACCCTAAGATCCCTCATGGCATCATATCATTGCTCAATGCATTTGCCTCAAGGATCATAGCATGTTTGGTTCCTTAACCCTGGAGTTGTGGGAGTTGTTTTGAGATCACCAAGCATGCTTGCATTGTATATTATTTTCTTTTCTTATTTTGTTTACTAACCAAAAGCACAAAAATATGTCACTAACTCTTTTTGTTTTGAAGCTCAAGTGATCATGTACTCCCATGCTCCTAGGAGGCTCCTAAGCTCATTGAAGTGGCTAGATGAAGATGAGAAAAAGCATGACAATGGTCCACAAAGTTCTTAATCATAATATATGTCTCCTAAGTATCTCAATTTTCCAATTTTATCAAGATAACCCAAAGGGCTTCAGGATTGTTTCCCAAGGAAACCCTAGTTCAACTGTGCATTGATTGTGCCTTGCTCATGAAGCAACCTCAACCTATGATCAAATTTAATCAAGGGAAGTTCTTTCATTAATTATTTTAGGGTTAAATACACTTTACCCCCCTGTAATGTTAGCGAGTTTAGGGTTACCCCCCTGGTAAAGTTATTTTTTCAATACCCCCCTTATTTTATGTAGATTCCTTCATAGAACCCCCTAATATCCAGGTGGCATGGAATCTTGGTTTTTTATTTCAGACGTGGCTTTTTAATTTTTTTATTTTCACATGTGAATCTTCATTAGGTCTCCAGCATGGCATAAACTAGAAATTAGGGTTCCAAATCCATCCCTCTCTCTCTTCGTGAAATCCATCCCTATCCCAAATCCATCCCTCTCTCTCTTCGTGAAATCCATCCCTACCCCAAATCCATCCCTCTCTTCATCTTCGTCCGTGTCCCCTTCATCTGGGTTATGGGTGGCAGCAAGGCATCTTCCACGAGTGAAGTTGGAAACGGCTTACCAAGATGTGGATGCAATGAAACCATGAAGTTGTGGGTCTCCAAGTCAATTGAAAACCCCGGTCGCAAATTTTGGAAATGCAGGAATTATATGGTGAGCAATTTTGAAGCATTTTATTATTTTGAGTTTGATTTCGAAATTAATTGTTGGTGGTGTTTGTCTCAAATTGCAGAATGGGTGCGGTTTATTTTTGTGGGATGATTTGGTCAGTGAGTTTGCAGTGAAAGAAACCAATCCGTCCGGATGCCGCCAATGTGAAGTCAACAAGGCTTATTTGATTGAATTTGCTAAAGAGATTGTTGAGGAGATAGATTGCAGAGTCGGAAAGCTTAACAAGTTAGAAAAACTGAAGAAAAAGATTGCAATGGAAAAGAGGAAAAATTTATGGTTAATGTTTGTAATTGGTCTGTCATGGATGTTGATAGCAGCTATGGTTAAGTTAGTCTAATGAGTCTGTCATGTAATTGTTATGTCATTAGTGTTTTTCAGCAATGTAATGTTGAACTTGTAATGTGTTCATCAATGAAATGTAATCTGTTCATCAATCTTAAACTGTCAGTGCAGCATCATTATTTGATTAAACTTTCAGCATTCAATCTACCAATAATGACAGAAAAAAGTTATATCATAATGAAAGAGCAAAATTGCAAAAAGTTATATCTCAACTTGTAATGGAGCTTTAGATCTCTCAAAATCAATTTTGGAAGCAGTTAAACATGCAATTTTAGCTTGTCTCTATGTCTCTGAGAGGAATATCAACCAAATTTTGCAATGCTTGTACCTACTTAATGAGGCATATGCCTACAGTCATGATGCAAACTCCACTCACACTAGCAAACTAGAACTTAGAATTGGCGTTTTCCCTACATTGATATTTCCCTTTAAATATCAATTAAAATGCATTTTATATCAATAAGCATCGATACATAAAGCCTCTGCATCGATACATACAGCATGAAATAAATCACAAAACCTTTCTGTTCAGTATGCATCGATGCATACGAGCCATGCATCAATACATGGAAGACAAAATACTCTATGCATCGATACACACGATCCCTGCATCGATACATGACAAATTGAAACAGCCTGTGTATCAATACATACGCACCAGGCATCGATACATACTAGTGTAATAAGCACTTGCATCGATACACACGATTTTTGCATCGATACATGAATAATAAATTTCACCAAAATTTACATTACTTACAGTATGCATCGATGCACACTATCATGTATCAATACATAAAGCTGTTTTGTGGTATAACAGCAACTGTTTTTGCAGCATATAAAAGACAGGTTACAACAGCAGTGCAAAAACACGAATTCATTGAGGGAAAACAATTGAACACAGATCAAAAAGCAGTGTTGGAGCAATTGTTTTGAGAGCACATAGTAACCAAACTGTAAATGTACAGACACTTGCAGAGTTAGCATCCATTGAAGAGTTAGCATCCAATGGCAAATGGCATCCATTGAAGGTGAGTAACTGAATTTCAATTATGCATGTTACATCCCATTTTGATATACTAAAAGGATTACAAAATACATGTCTTCAAAGATCAGTTGGCATTACAAAAGAGTTTTCCAAAAGGATTACAAAATACATAGCAGAAACATAATAATCAGTCCCTCATTTTGAAGTGGGTATGTCTTCATTTTCTGGTAGGGTAATTGGTTTGTCACTAGATATTCCTTCACCTGTTATGGGTCTTTTAAACCAACTCAACTTGATCCTCTCACTTTGCCTTCTTTTGATGATAGGTTTTTTTTCAACCCTTTTTCTGGATTGTTTTGTGATTGAGGCAGCCACACTAGATCCTGTTTGACTCATAATAGTTGGAACAGGCATATCAGTTGGAGGCTGTGGATCAGTTGGAACAGGCACATTTGTTGGAACAGTCATATCAGTTGCAGTTGGCATATCATTTGCAGTTGGCATATCATTTGCAGTTGGCACATCAATTGCAGTTGGCATATCATTTGCAGTTGGCATATCAGTTGCAGTTGGGGCAGGCATATCAGATGCAGTTGGCATATCATTTGCAGTTGGCATATCAGTTGCAGTTGGCACATGTCCTTTTTTAGGTTTTCTCTACAATGTAAGACACAATGTATGGTTGTCATCACAATGCATATCACAATGAAGAATGTAAGACAGAATGTAGAATGTAAGACAAAATGTATATCACAATGAATTACCTTTCTTTTAAGTGCATTGGGATCCTGAGTGGTAGCCTTACAAGTCATAGCATTGTGACCAAAATTATCACATTTGGTGCACTTATATGCAACACCAGATCTTCTCTTCCTTGCACCATCCTCTCCACTTTCTCTTATCCTAATCTTCTTAGGTCTACCAGGACCATTTTTATATGCAGGTGGTAGAGGTGGTTCCATCTCAACTTCTGGCCACATATCTTGACCATTGATTGGACTTACTGAAAATCCATAACATAGTGCAAACTTTTCTCTTGTGTAACAAGCATCAACAAATTCATCAGGGTTTTGCTTTCTATAACTCAGAGCAGCTACAACATGCCTACATGGAATTCCTACTAATTCCCAAAAATTACAACTACATGACCTTTTAGCAATGTCAACAATAAATTCATGTGTGTTGTAACTATGTGTAACCTGAAAAGTCTCAGCAATTGACCATGTTGGCAACCAATGACCACTCCTGAACACCTCATTATCTAACCTTCTCCTAGGTATTGGCATCACCTTATGTGGCCAATTTTCTAGTTTACTTGCAGAGGTGGATAACCTATTCATCAGATATTTTCTTATCCACTCACACATTGTGAGTATAGGTTTGTCCCTAGCAGCTAGAATGGTAGCATTAAAAGACTCTGAGATATTATTCATCAATGTATCACATTTAGGGTAAAAAGAAAAGGCATGCTTACACCAGCTTTTGGTAGGAACAGCCATCAACCAAGTCCAAGCATTGGGATCTGCATTCTTCAATTCATTCATCTTTTGGACCCATGCCTGATAGTATGTGGCTTTAGCAGCTCCCATCATTAAATCTCTAATAAGGGCTCCTCCACCAAACCTTTTCTTGAAATTAGCATACAAGTGCCTAAGACATAATCTATGCTCAATAGTATCAGACAATTCTTCAAATACAGCCACAAGTCCCTGATACAAAATAGAAATTTTTTTAACATTTAGAGAATAGAATAATTTGCAACAGAAAGATAGAGTTAAATACATACCTTCTGTTGATCAGAGATAAATACATATCTTCTATCCTGACCAATGTCCTCCATTAGTAGTTGTATAAACCATCTCCAACTCTCCTTTGTTTCATTTTCAACCACACCAAATGCCAAAGGGAAGTATTGATCATTAGCATCCCTGCCTACAGCAATAAGTAACTGTCCACCATACTTGGTCTTTAAGTGACATCCATCAACCCCCACAAATGGTCTGCATCCATGAATAAAGCCTTTCTTACAGCCATCAAAACAGAAATAAAATGACCCAAACCTTGGTTGTATGGATGGACTAGGTCTTTCTACATTTATCTTCACAGTGTTGCCATGGTTTACCCTTCTTAGTTCTTCTGCATACCTCCATATGGAAGCATACTGATTGTCAGCATCACCTTCAATTATCTTCTTCGCAATTAGCTTAGCCCTCCATGCTTTTGCAACAGTAATACCCACAGAATATGTTTGCCTCATATCTTGGATGATGTCTCTTATCCTGACTGTATCAGAAGTTTGCATCCTCTTTACCACATGCTTGGCCACCCACTTTGAGCTAGCAGACTTGTTGTTCAAAACCCTAGCACATGTGTGCTTATGTACAAGTGTTTTTATAGCAAAAGTCTCCTTGTGGCCCACCTTAGAGCATAAGACTAAAAACCCACATTTATGCTTACACACCACCCTTAGCCTATCTCCCTCATTTTTCACAAAAGAAATTTCCCTCCCATTAAGCACTGACCACTCACGGATAGCTGCCCTAAAGTCATCAAGTGTGTTGAATTCCATACCCCACTTGAATATAAAGTCTTTGTTTAGATGCTATTTCCTAAACCTAGCATACTTGGGCCTTTCTTCATCACAAGAATCATCTGGGTCAGAACTATTCAACTCATCACTATAGTATACATCATCTGAATCCATACTCTTATTGGGCTCCTCCATACTGTTATTGGGCTCCCACCTAATAGGCTTAGTAACATCTATTCCTTCAAAACCATCAAAGTAAGCAGTAGCTCTTTCATCTTCACTGTCATCTAACCCCTCTACCTTCTCCTCATCTAACCCATCAATTCCATTATCAGGGGGGTGGTCATCATCATTCACACATTTAGGTTCCCTATCAGCAGGGTCCATGTTCCCAGTACTATGTTCAACATACAAATCTCCTTTCACATTCATTGCACTAAAGTATAGAGCAAAATCATCAACAGCATCATCTTTCCTAATCAGAAAAAAACCATCTTGAATTTCTAAAACTTTTGTCCATACCCTAACACAATCAGCCTTATACCCTAACCTACTCAACAACTTCTCAATGTTATCCATGTTCCAATTTGAAACATGTATCCCATTAACTGTCGTATCCGTACCCCCTCTGTATATAATTTCTTCTTCAAAAACCCTGTAAAATTCACCCCCATGGTGGAGTGTAACACTAAAGTGTTGTGAATCCTGTCAATATATTATACCCACATGTCAAAGATTGTTGATTTCAAAATTTTACCCTACGACATTGATGAACTTCAAATTTTTACTAACCTCGGACTTTGGACACTTCACTGAGCTCGTCTTCACTGAGCTGGATCGCTTCTTCGTATTCGCTGAGGTTGTCTTCATCTTCGTCTTCACTGCGGTCGTCTTTCTCGTTTGCTTCGTTCCCTGCATTCTTCTTCTTCGTCTTCGTCTTCCCCTGGAAATTTCGTCTTCGTCTTCCCTGCTATGTTCAGAACCCTAATTTTCTAAGGGGGTATTTGAAATTAAAAAGTGTAAAATGACACATAATCACTTTAACAAAATTAAAAATATGCCAGGTGTAGGACCTCTTATTAGATTCCATGCCACCTGGATATTAGGGGGTTCTATGAAGGAATCTACATAACATAAGGGGGGGTTTACAAAAAATATTTTTACAGGGGGGTAATCCTAAACTCGCTAACATTACAGGGGGGAAAAGTGTATTTAACCCATTATTTTATGCATCTATGAGCCTATGTGAGTATCCTCAAACATTCATTCATCAAGATTTAAAGTTTGGCCTTGAGAAGTTGACCAGTCAAGTCATATGACTAAACTGAAGATCACTGAGAACAACATTTGATGTGTTTGTCAAATGAAGATGACCCCACGAGAAAAAATGTTCTTAAGAACCATATGAAAAACTTACATGTTCATAAAAAATTCATTTTAAACTTTTAATGTCATCATTCATTTCAAAACATTATAGGTCATTTTGACTGAAACCCTAATTTTGGGTCAACTTCCCAAGGATCTAACTTCCTTAATTTTTATGATTTTGAGGTGAGACCAATTGCATTGGAAAGCTTAAGACGTATAATTCAAATGTTATGTTGTACAAAATTTAATAATCCTAAAATAAACACATGTTATAATACAAAACATTATAGGTCACTTTGGACCAAAGTCATTGAATTTGAAAAATGTCAAACTTCAAGTGCCCATAACTTTCTCATTAAAAATCCAAATAAGGCCAAATTTAAGTCTAAATTAATCATCTTGAAAAGATCTACAACTTTTATGTTGGAGGTGTTTCCATTTAAGGTTTGCATCATTGAAACAGGAGGATTTGAAGTTGTTTGGTTTTGGCACAATTTTTCAAAGGAAACCTAGACATGTTTTGTACCCCAAACTTCACAGCCAGTTTTCATAAATTTACAAACTCCAAATGGATTTTTCCCAACATAACTTTTTTTCTTATTCCAAGAGCTTTCCAACCATTACTCACATGACCATTTTTGGATTTTCCATGTGGGAGTTTCGAAGGGCTTAATGCTTATGTTCATTTATGTAATTCACATTGAAACTTCGTGTGCAAGCAAATGCAACTCCAATTACATGTCCAATTCACTTGCATATGAGTTCATCATGGATTTCCATTCACTTTTGGGCCTCACATGCGCCTGTACAGGCCCATGCATGGAGGATCCAAAATTCATGCACACGAAGGAAAGCAAGCATTGCATCAAGTTCAACTATAAATAGAAGTGCCTTGAGCTTCATTCCACAACCTGAAGGAGATCTGAAACGCTGCTGGATTGAAAACCAAACCCTCACTCAAAGGAATTTCAGTTTTCATTTTCATTTTCAATTTCAAGCTTGAATTTCAACATCATTAGTTGATCTTCAAGTCTTAATTCCTTAGCCTTGCATCATCATTACATCTCTAGATCAAAATTGGATCAAAAGCTTGAAGAATTCGTGTTGTTTGAAGCTCCATTTCAGAGGTATATCACCAAACTTATTTGATTCATATCCTGTTATATAATGTGAATTGCATTGGTTTGAACTATTTTATGAAGTCCTCAAGCATGAGGCAGGCCAGTGGTGGTCTTAATTTCATAAATCGTGCCATTTCAGATCAAGCACCATGATCTTCAAGCTCTTGTTTCTCTCTAAATAGGAACATTGAGAAGGATCCATGGTTACAGGGGTGATGTACATCACCCCAACTTCATTTTGATACCTTGCTTTTTCATTTTCATTGAAGTTGAAATCCCTGCGCGTGGTGGCCGAAATTAGTTGGCTGGCCAGAGAAGATGGTGGTTTCCACCACCATCCCCACGTGGGAGCCTCTCATCCCTTGGATCTCTCTCAAATGATTTAATCATGGCCTTGCATTGTTATGACTTGTTTTAATTCAAAATGTTGCACGCTTGACTTTGGATCATGGTGTGTCCGCGCCTCTGAGCCTTAGGATCAATGCCACGACGATTAATGAAAAGATCCAATGGCAGCGCATTTTTGTGATTTTCTGTTTTTTTTTTAATTTCATTTAATTCCTTTTATTTTCAAAAATTCATAAATATTTTATTTGAAGTCACAAAAATATGAGACCAATGTCAAAAAAATTCTTGAAAAATTTAGTTTCATATTTTGATTTTTAATTATTTTTGTAACTTCATTTAATATTTTTTGTGAATTATTTGGTTTTTATTAGTTTTAATTCATTTTAAAATACTTTTTGACATCTGAAAAAGCCAAAAATATTTTCTTAACACATATGGATCATGATAAGTCAATGAAAAATGGTCTCATCAATTTCTTAATTGATTTGAGATTTATTTGAGATTTTAATTCATTTGTGTTATTTTTCATTATTTTTCATTGTTTTAAAATAGTTTCTGATTTCAAAAATTGTTGAAAAAATTTGTCAAAGCTTGTTTGACCATGTTAGACCTTTGAAAATTTAATTGGACTTGTTGAAGTTGATTTGAATTGAATTTGAGGTTTGACCATATTTTGTTTATTTTATTTTACATTTTATTTTAATTCCAAAAATACCAAAAAAAATATGTTTGACTTGTTGACTTGTAATCTTCATTTCTCTTCTGTTTAGCATTGGTTGATGATGATTTGATTCACTTTTGACCAATTGTGTTTGACCTTTGAATTCTCTTTCCATTCATTTCATCTTCATCTCATTTTCTTTTTATTTTGGCCAATTAGTTAATGTCTTATGGTTGGTCTTGACATATGAGAGGCTTAACCTTCTTTGATCCAAATCAAACTCAACTTGATCCATGATCAAGTGAGTTGCTTTGAGTCCAAGATAGGTTGCTTCTTGGTCAAACAAAAAACCTAAAGTCCATACAAGGCCTTTTGGCATGGCAATTTTTAGGAGTTTGGCTTACTAGTCATGACCTCTAACTTGTGTTTATTTGCCTATAGTTTTATTGACCGGACTCAGATAGGTGTTGTAGCACCTCAAATTTGCACCTATCATTGTACATACATTCTCATATTAGGTCATAGCATATCATGGTCCATTGCATAGCATTGCATTGTCCCAGTTGCCTCAAGTGCAGGCAAATCAAGAAATTAGGTCAAACTGATCAGGAGATCAGTCAACCAAGCAAGCAAGTGTGTTTCTCAAGGAGCCAAGGCCCTAGGGTTGGTCCAACATGTTCACATGACCTAGGGGTCCTCTTGAAGTGTTTTGGTCAAGGGTTGGATGTTCAGAAGCCCTCAGTTCATGCACAATCAGTCAGAAACCCTAGAAAGTCAAAGTTGGTCAACTGTGGTTGATTTTATGGTTTTGATGGATGGATTTGGTTTGAGAGAGCTTATTCATGTCCCAATAGGCCTCATATATCATGGCAATCAATATCATTGAAGAAAATAAAGTCAGACAAGAAATTTCCCGAAATAGAAAGTTGACCTGTAATTCAAATTTGCCAAAAATGGAAACTTCTTGATCCCAAACTTACATCATGATACAAGCTTCAAATGAATTTTTTCCCAACATGAAAGTTGAAGCTCTTGTTCCCCCATTTCCAAAAAGTCCAAGAACTCTCAATTCCCATGTATGGTTGTCAAGATATGATCAAATCATTTTCACAAAATCTTGAACTTCAAAGGGCCATATCTCTCAAACCATTTAGCCAATTTTGGTGGGGTTTTTTCCTACAAACCACATTTGATCTCCTCTTTCCAAAAATGTAAATTTCATGTGCTAAAACATTGCCAATCAAAATGGCATTTTTGGACTTGACTTAATTAATTTCAAGAGAGGTGCAAAATTGACTTTTTGATTTAAACATTTTCTATCACATTGGCCATTTGGAATTGTTTTAGGACCTCATTTCTGACTTGCCAAGGGCCCAAATTCGAGCAGCATGCTACCACACACCACCATTTGACCAAATTGGCAAGATTAGCAAATTGGTTGATTTGAGTTAAGCTTGCTTAGCATACTTGGATTAGATGTTAAACAGTCCATATATAACTTATTTTCTGTCCAAAAGTGAGCCCTAGCAGCCACACAAACACACAGAAAACTCTCTTCTCTCAAAAAACACTCTTCTTGCATTTTTGCAATTTCTGCTGAAACCTTGAAAGCACTCGAGCATCCATTGGTTTTTCATCACCTAGCCATCATTGTAAGCTCATTCCAAGTGTAAAACACCCACTGGAAGCTCATTTCGAGCTCTGTTTTCTTCAAGCTTCAGCCATGGCAAGTGTGGATTCAAGCTGGATTTGAGTTGTTCGAGCCAAGCTTCTTCAAGCATTCGTCATTTCAAAGCATAAGGGGGACCTGTTTGAGCTTGTATCATCAAAACAACACCTGTCTCCTCCATTTCTTCCAAATCAAGTAAGATTTCGAATTCTTCTTTTCTCAAAATTTTGCTATGCCATGTGTAGTCCTTGCCTTGCTGAGTATTGTGAACCTTGTATCACTTGAATTGGTTAACTATGCTAGGAGAAATCTGAGTTTAAAGGTTGTTAGTCATTTTTATTTTGCAAGATTCCTTGATGATTAGCTCGATTTAATGTTAATGCTTGCTGGATTTATGATGCTGGATGTTTGTTGTGTTGATTGCCATGCTTAATTTCATGTTCTGGGTAGTTTGATTTTCCACGATTCTTGGAGAAGATGAACATGTACGGATACTGTAGCAAGCCCTAGGTCTTTTTTTTTCCAGAACGCGTTTGGTTACTGCTGTGTGTATGTTACTGTTCCATTGAGAATCAACCAATCAGCTCATTTCCTTCGCATGGCCTAAACTCACCGTTTCATTTAATTGAGCTGGTATTTACTGATTTGCCACTCGGTCAACACTTTGACCATTGAACCATGTTACTTTGCTCATGTTATTCCAAATTGATTGCTTAACTTCTAAAAATCATTTCTCACTCGTTTCAACTCCAAAATTCATGAAATTTTTTCCATAATATTCACATGAATGTCTACTATTTTATCATGATTTTTCCAGAATTTTTGCATGGCTGGATTTTTAATGGCTTTAGGTTTCTTAACATGTATGCACATTTTGTACCTTTTGCCAATCCTTTTGTGAAATTGTAATGATGTATCCAATGACCCTGAAATTTTTTGTGGTTAATCTACACTCATTCATGTTTGTTTTGATGTAGAGTTCTTGAATTTATCATATGTGGTTGTTAAGATATGAATTTTTGAACTAGGGTGTGACAATGTGTGTCACACCAATGATATGCAATTTCATGATTTTTGTTGACATGCTTCCTGACCTCCAATTAATGTGAAATTTTGCATGAACCTTCTCTTATATGTCTAGTTTATGTGTGAATTTTCCTGGAATTAATTATGCCATTTCCTAATTGTTTGAGATTTTTCTCCCCTGTCTAGTCAAATGTTGACTGTGTGTGATACATGTTGCCATTCCATTTGGGAAATTCTCATACCTTATTGGATGATCATGAAATTTTACATGTGCATACTAGACATCTTAAGCTTTGCATTGGTATTGATCCCATTCATTTCTCATCTGTTGTCATTGAGTTATGATTTTTTGAAGTTAATACATGTTTGTTTGACTTCTTTGAGCATGATTGAATTTGTTTTGACTTCCTGATTTTAATTGACCACCTTCCCATGATCCAATTGAGCTGAAATTTTATATGCATGTCATTGTATGGATTTTGATTGAGCATGAATTATTTGGTGATTTTTGGAATTGATTATGTTTGGTTTTGAGCTAAGTCTTGCTGTTGACTTCATTGAGCATGTTCAAATTTGCTTTGACTTTATGATTTTCATTGACTGCCTTCCACTTGTCCAAATGTGATGAAATTTTACATGCTTACCATGCTAGGTGTTAGGATTGATCATGATTTATCTGGTGATTTTTGAAAATGTTTGAGTTGACTTTCGATGCAAGTCATTCTGTTGACTTCTTTGAGCCCTCCCTTGCCATGCTTTGACTTCTTTTGCTTGTGAATTGATGATGATGCATGATATAAACTTGAGACCAATTGAGCTTGCTTCTTAATTGTTTGAACTTGATTTTGGTTGACTTTCATTTGCTGTTTTAACTTTTTCATTCTCTTTTGACCCTAGGCTTGCCCTAGTGGTCCTGGTACTCACTTTTGAGCTTATGTTTTCAGGTTGAACACCAAATGACCAATAAGATCAATTTCTTTTGGTTGAGCTTGCTTGAATAGCATTGTTTAATTTTGTTTGTTTTGTAGGTGACTTGGCTCACATGCCTAAGTCTTGTGCCTTGCACATTCATTTGCTTCTGATTACCTATTGATGTCTGTTTCCTTTTGTTTTGTTTGTGAACTGTGAACTGATTGGTTTGACTATTTCAGGTACCATTAGTTGCTTAAGTTCTTTGAACTTGCTTTGCTTTGCTATTTAGCAACTTGCTTGAGGTATAATTCCTTTTTCTTCATGTAGTTTGGAAGACCTGGCCTGTTACTTGGCCAGGCAACTGTCTGAAGTCCTCCTTAAGAGGCAATGTTTGTGTATGTTTAATTTGTCCTTGTACAGAGTCAAAGACCTCCTAAGTGAAGAGGCAATTGGCAGAACCAAGGGATAAGCAACCTATCCCCTGCTATTCAGTGTGTCTTCTGTTTTGCTCACACCACTGTGTTGATGCATTGCAGATACAAACCCAAGATCTTGTACAAATTGCACAGTTGAGTCAGTATCAAATGTGTAGAAGGGTTCCCACTTTCTGAACCCACACATTCTTGTCAAATGCTCTCCCTGGCCAGGGATAAGAGCAATGAGGCACACCCCTCATCTCCTTTCATCTGCTTCACCTTAGCCCTTCAATGGCAAGGTTAAGAGCACCATCACCCACTTCCAGAGGTTTGTTTGTTGAGGTTGATATGACCCCTCGACTAAAACCTAACCCTTGTGTGAGCCCCTTGTGTGTATATAGTGTGTGCTACCTGTGCTTGTATGTTTGTTTGACTTGCTTCCTGTGCAAGTTAGGTTTAGTTTAGACTAATCCTTGTTTGCTTTCGCCCTCGTTGCGATCCTTTCTCTCGCCCTCGTTGCGATCGAGCCTTTTCCTTTCTCTCGCCCTCGTTGCGATCGAGCCTTTTCCTTTCTCTCGCCCTCGTTGCGATCGAGCCTTTTCCTTTCTCTCGCCCTCGTTGCGATCGAGCCTTTTCCTTTCTCTCGCCCTCGTTGCGATCGAGCCTTTTCCTTTCTCTCGCCCTCGTTGCGATCGAGACTTTCCCTTTCTCTTGCCCTAGTTGCAATCGAGACCTTTGTCCCTCCGTAGCCGAACTACGGCCACTCTGATTCTCATGTTCAGATGAGATACGTAGGCACGAGATGCGATGTCTTGTCGAGTTTGACTAACAACTAACACTATTTCTCTTCTCTCGCCCTCGTTGCGATTGAGACCTCCCCTTTCTCTTGCCCTAGTTGCAATCGAGACCCTTGCTTCCTGTGCAAGCCGTGTCTAGGATAGGTTGGCCCTTGTGCCAGTTAGCTAGAAACCTTAACTTAGGGACGATTTTGCATGACAACATCTAGGCTCGAGTCGTAGTCTCCCTAGTGTTGCGTCTCCCTCTGTTATCTGGTTAGGCTAGTCCTTTTTCCCTGCGTAGGGGAACTACATCGCCCTGATCTTCATACCAGATGAAGTATGTAGGCAGGAGATTGAGCTGATCTCTCCGGGCGCCCTTTTTCTTTTTCAACCTTTTGTGTCTTAACCACCCTTGTGTGTGTTTGTTGGTTCGGATGCTGATGTAAGCCCAGTGATTGGCATTCAAGCTCCATGTTTGCCTTCTTGTGTGTTTTGGTTCGGATGCTGATGTAAGCCCAGTGATTGGCATTCAGGCTCCATGTTTGCCTTCTTGTGTGTTTTGGTTCGGATGCTGATGTAAGTCCAGTGATTGGCATTCGGGCTCCATGTTTGCCTTTGCCTGTGTTTGTTTGTGTGCGTGTTAGCCGAGCTACGAATGCTCTGATTCCTCTCTCGTCCGAGAAGATACGTATGCATAGGATGCGATATCCTAGCGAGCATGTGTCGTTTCCCCAGTCCGAACTACTTCGACTCTGATGTCTATGCCTGATAGACTAAGTAGGCCCAGGATACGATGTCCTGCCGAGTCAGTTTCAGTCAGTTTCTTTTGTCTCTTTTCAGCCAGTGTGTGTGAGTTTGAGCAGTGTTTTTAGCAACCATTTTCCTTTCTATTGTGCGTGGATCCCGTCGAGTACGACGGATGCGTAGGAGTGCTAATACCTTCCCTTCGCATAACCGACTCCCGAACCCATCCTCTTTGGTCGCGAGACCATGTCTTTTCCCAGGTTTACTCTGAGCGTTTCCTTTCCCTCTTTTGGGATAAATAACGTACGGTGGCGGCTCTGTTGTTCTTGTTTTCCCGCCGGTTTTTCGCGTGATGCGACAGCTGGCGACTCTGCTGGGGATCATAGAGAAGTTGACCTCTTGCTGGTCCATCTTCCCTGAGCGAGTCTCTCCTAGCGCTCTCTAGGTTAGGGCTTTGGTTGCTTTGTGATGCTTTATTTATTGCATTTATTTGTATATATTTGCATTTGCTGTTTGCATTTATCGTGTGCATTACTGTTTGCATTCATTCCTATTCATTTGCTGGCTGACTGTGTTTCTCTGTTCGGGGTGGGAGTTACTTGAGGTAAAAGGTCCAATACCCAGACCATGAGTGAAATCTAGGATACCTAGGAATAGAGTGATTCATGGGAAGCGGGTGGTATTGCACCACTTAGCGGAACATTGATATCACGAGCAGTTCAGACCCTGGTGGGATATTATCGGTGCATACATCGGGTGTGCACAGGATGATATTCTGCGAAAGGTTATTTATGCTGCGTTTCTCTCGACCTTACCCTGACCTAGACTACACCCGTGAGTGGGGAGGGAATGATCATTTTAACAGGTACAGTTGGTGACTCCTGGTACTGATAGTGACTACGAGCTATATTTCCGGATGCCAGAGGTTTGACCCTGGTATTGATCATAGGGTTCCGTTTATTTCGGATCCCTGGGCTGAATTTGAGGGTACTCGCTCAGATGGTGACTCAGTGCTCCAGACTTGGGTTCAGATGCCAGCTCCTCAGATGACTTTGGGGTTTCAGATGGTTCCTCAAATGCCAGTTCCTGCCAGTCTTGGCTCCATCATTTGCAGCATAGCATGTTTATTTTCCAAAAAAATAGTAATGCATGAAAATGAAAAAAAAAAAGTTAACTCGCATACGCATATCCTTTTCAGGATCATTCATGATAAAATGGCATTCGCATCATATGCATATCATACACATAGCATCCTTGCATTGCAGACATGTTTGGGGACGTGACTTCTCACTTTGGGTTTTGACTGAGACAGGATTGCTGATCGTCTTCCGCACCGTTACTCAACCAGACTCAATCATCAGAGGATTATGGATCAGGTTCAAGCAGAATTGGCCGAGATGAGGGCAAACATGGCCCAGTTCATGACAATGATGCAAGGAGTTGTTCAGGGGTAAGAGGAGTTGCGTGCTTTAGCCCAGAGACTGGAAGCCGTGATTCCACCAATCCACCGTGCTCCACCAGTGGGTGTACCCGTTCATGAGAACGCTGCTGTCACTATTCTCGTCGATGATTATGCCGTGGATGATGAATTGAAGGGGATCAAAATCAGTGAACAGCCTCTTGCTGCAGAGACTGTTAATGTCAGAGCAACCCGCGCTCCGGTTCGCCATCCTGGCTCTTCAAGTTCTTCCGGTTCTAAGAAGCCATCCTCTGGGGCACCCAAAAGGGGAGAGAGTGAAACAAATGCTGTGCACTGTCGGAGGAGTGCAAACAGAGGACAGAATCGTCAGGCTGCTGCTGTGACTATTCCAGTAACTCAACCTCAACAACAGCAGAGAAGACCAGTTCAGCAGCATCAGCGTCAACAACATCATTCTCAGCAGCAGGTTTCCCAGCAAGCCAGTACGAGTAATGAGAGGAAGAAGATCATTTTTGATCCAATCCCCACGTCCTACGCCGAGCTGTATCCCTCGTTGATAGAGCGGAACTTGATTACTCCCAGAGACCCGCCGGCTATACCCGTCAACCCTCGGTGGTGGTATAGGCCTGAACGGCATTGTGTGTATCATTCGGGTGCTCCTGGTCATGACGTGGATAGTTGTTTCCAGTTGAAAAGTAAGGTGCAGGACCTTGTCAGATCAGGTATTCTGAGCTTTGAGGATTTAGGTCCCCGTGTTAATCAAGCTTGAAGATAACGAGTCATGGGCTGGCGCCGACTTTTTCTTCAGAAGGGTTGTTCAGAAAACAGAAGCTACTGATGCAAGAGATACTGACGGTTGTCATCCCCGGTGGGATCTATCACAATTGGGTCACTGTGGGCGTTCCTGCAGTTGTTCATAAGTCAGAGTAGTAATCACTTTGTTTAAAAACCCTTCTCCCATGCCAAAAGGAGAAGTGATGACATTGTTGGCAACATCTTGTGCAATGATATTTTCATTCAAATAAATTCATGTTAAACATTTGTTTTTCCATTTGTTTTCCCTTTTCGCTTTTTGCATGAAATTGGTGATCACAAAAAACCTTTAAAAACAAGAATAAAAGCAATCTTTTCATCTGCATAACGATTGTCTTGTTTGATTTTCAAAGAGCTTTTCATATCAAAATCTTTATGCAGGTTGTTTCTCTGTATTCGAAGCGGAAGAAGATGATGATGAAGGGATTCCTGACGAGATTTCCCGACTTCTTGAGCAAGAAAAGAAGATCACTCAGCTGCATCTCGAGAATCAGCAGAACAGCCAACTGGGGCATAAAAAAAAAAAAAAGAGAAGAGAAAAAAAAAGAAAAAAAAAGAAAAAAAGGAAAGAGGAGGGTGCAAAATCAAAAGAAACCCAAATCAAAAGAAAGAAAAAGAAAGAAAAAAAAACAAAAGAGAAATAACACCCTCAAAGTCCCAAGTTGACTGATGCTGAATTCGATCGAGAAGAAGAGATCAACTGCCATGTGTCATGGTCAGTCATATCAGCAGAGAGTGAAAAAGCATTCGATAAGAAGGTCAAGCCTCGGGTTCTGAGAAAATGACCCTGTGCTCAGGAAAGTCTTGTCTTTCACACCCGACTCCAGGGGCAAGTGAACCCCCAAGCTATGAATGTCCATATGTGGTCAAGAAAGCCTTTTCAGGCGGTGTTCTAACACTTACTACAATGGATGAAGAAGTTCACTCGTCCTGTGAATCCTGATGCAGTCAAGAAATACTTCGCCTAAAACAAAAAAGAAAGAAAAAGCAAAACAGCTCGCTAAGTCGAACACCCCAAAGGGCGACTTAGGCAAAAAGGAGCGTCTCGGTGGATTGAAAACCCGAAAGGGCAATCCAGGCAAAAGTTAGAGACATTGAAAAAGAATTTGCATCCCGCTAGATTGATCACCTCACACTGGGGCAATCTAGGCAAAAATTAGGGATTTGGCAAGTAACTGCATCTTGACAAGACTGTGCTCTATATCTGTCATCCGTCAGGGATTCTCGATTCGTCGTCGACTGAAGCTTTGAATACATCGAAAATTCAGAATGGTAGAGGAAAGGTCATTATGTTCAATGTAGCCCTCTCCAATATATATCATCGATTTCAAACTTGTACAGATCCATGGAGTCTCGCCCTTTGCAGACTACCATTCCATTACATCGATTTGAGCTTTTACCCCATTATTTGCACTCTTATTTGTTTCAACTCAACAAATGTTTTGCATGTTTTCATTGATAAGGTATCATTGTTTTCAAAATAAACAAATTTTTCAAAATTGTTCTTAAACAAAGTGAACGTTCACAATGATGGAAGGATACTTAGGAGATCCGCAGTGCTCTCCCGAGGGTGGTATGATTACCAACAGGTAAGACAATTGTTCGTATCTCGAGCATGACTTTATCTTTCTCCTGTCGAACCTCTTTTGGTTTCTCTTCAGCAAGGTTGCTCAGTGCAGTGTTGGTCGAAGTTGTTTATCTTCATGTTCCCGGCAATACAACATTCTTCCTCCAAGTCCCTGTTGGCCCTATCGTGGGGCATTTCCAGTAGAGGTTTGTTTGAGCCCTACCGAGGGGCATTCCCAGCAAGTTTGCTGTTTCGGACATTATTGTGGGGCAGCTCCCCTAGCAGAGTGTTTACTGAAGACTTCAACTTTCGCCTCTCCAGCAGAGCAGTCTTCATCTCCCCCCAGCATGGGTGCTTTTCTTGGAAGACTCAGTATTTGGAGGATCGACATCCCCGTAATCCGGCATTCCCTCAGATAGATCCCCCAGTGGAGTTGTTCGCGTAAGGAGCTTTATCAATGCTTTTGTATTTCTCATCAGAGATCTGGTTGCTTCTCGGTATCTCAGATTTTCATCACGAGTTGTTGTGGCGCATACGCCTGTATGTTGAACTCTGTTCTCCGGTTGTGACTGACGATCCCTCCGGAAGCCTCCGGTGGCCTTCCTCCCCTGCAGGATAAATGTTCCCTGATATCACAGTCCCCAGTGAATTTTCTTTGCTCTCTGGTGGCTTTGGTTTACTCTCCGGACGGTTGATTCCCGGACCCGCGTGTTGAACATGTCTGTTTGTCAGCATTCATCATACATTTTAGATATAATGCATACATGCATAATCATAGCATTCAGATACTCATGTTGCAGCTGTCGCCGGGTATCTGTTGATTGTTACCTCCTGCTTTTTGTTGATACAGATCTCTCCAGTAGATTTTCCCCTAGCAGATATGGGTGTGTCTGATCTCTCCATGTAGAGCCACCCCTTAAGCAGAAAGTGTCTATCCTTTCCTGCCATTTCCCCACTGAGATACATCCTCGTGGATGACGGTTGCTTCCGTTTCCTCCCAACACACATTGGGATGGGTTTTCCCTATTGAGTTCTTTCCTCATTAGGATGAGTCTTGTTTCAGTCTGCCTTTTTGGATCGATCCTAAATTGGCTACCCGTTGACTGTCTCTTGTGCTTCCCTGGGGCATAAATGAATAGTCGCTCACTAACCGGCACTCATTCATCTCATCCTCAGTGGAATTTGTTGGCCTCTACCTACTAACCGGTAGTTGTAAGTCCTATCTTTGTGGTTTTCTACCCGCAAGCTGGTAGTTGTAAAATCCCACTTTCATCCCCTAGCAGAGGTAACCTTTGCGGTTCATTCTTTTTGTTGGCCTCTACCTACAAACCGGTAGCTGTAAGTCCTATCTTTGTGGTTTTCTACCCACTAGCTGGTAGTTGTAAAATCCCACTTTCATCCCCTTGTTGGAGTTAACCCTTTGTGCTCATCCCGATGATGACTGGTTACTTTTCCGTGGTTTTCTGCCTACAAACCGGTAGATGTAATCCCCTCCTTGTGGTATTGATACTTCTTTCCCCTTTGGATACTTGCCTTGATCAAGCAGTATTGTCCCCATTGGGTCTTCCCCTACCTTTGGGTATTTGCTCCGAGTTAGCAACTTTATCCTTTTTGATTGGTCATCTTTTGCATACCTAGTCCTGGTACCCTGATGCCTTTCTTGGCGGTCGTTTATCCATTTAACAACCTCCAACCCGGTTATGGATAATCTTCCATGCGAGTGTATTATCTACGTTTTGACGGCTATAGATAAATATATCTCA